>NW_022900913.1:21682574-21686170 GCF_012274545.1 Fukomys damarensis | reverse complement strand
AAAAAAAAAAAAAAAAAAGAAAAAAGAAAATTATGCAGAGAAAGACAAGATTCCCAATGATGAATGACACTATATTGCACACCTAAAATATACCAATAAACTTAATGAATTAAAATGAGAAATATGATTATATCAAATTTAAGTTTAATTTTAAAATCTTAATTTTAAATTGAGTTTTATTTGGCAATTTGTTTTCAAAATGATACTGTGGAACTCGTTTGCATAATTTTTTTTTTGCAGATTTGTGAAAAACTAAAAATAATTCATAGGAAAATCCAACTGCCAATGCATTTCTATTCATTCTCACACTTACCTTTTCTTCTACTGCTTCGTGAATGAGTTTATATTGACATGATTCAACTACCATCTGTGTATAACAACTAGCTCTTATGTATAAGTCTAATGCTTTCTTGTCAAATGAAAAACATCATAGATTCTCTGCTCCTGTGAGGTGGATTTTGCAAAAAAAAATCCTGTTTTTTATAAAATACATTCAGAAGTAGGAAGAATTAAAGAGAAAACTATTGTACATAAACTTTTTTAATATTAAAGTTAAGGGGTGACACAAATTGCTAATTTAATATAAATAAAGGAAATTTGAATCTCATCCACCTCTATTTAATGTTACAAAATTCAGTATGTTGCTCTTAGCTGCAAGTATTATCTTAAAATTTGAGTATACTGACTCTGATTTTTGAAGACAAATTTAATAATTTTTGTTGACTAATTTCAAGAAATACATGCCAGTTTCTTTTTTTCCCATCAAAGATATTCACAAAGCTTTTCCTTCACCTAAACCTTTGTTAAGTCTCCTAAATAGATCTCTGTCTCATCTGTGTATTATGTTTTTTTCTACTGGAGTACTTGGTATACAACCCAGGACTTTCCACATGCCAGGCAATCATTCCATCACTGAGGTGTAATTCCAGCCTTTCTCTCTGTTATGTCAAATGCTGTTATGTCAGTCTGGTAATAATCCCTGTCCCTAATATCTGATCACCCCAATACCTAATTGTGTTCCTCATCCTCATCCATTCCACGGGTCATATCATCCTGCTCCATCTTCTCTTATAAGTCAGAACCACCCTTACATATTTTCCCTTACTAATTTTCTAAGTACTTTCCCATTCTGCTCTGGCATATAAATTCCTAGTTGCCCAGAATGTATTTGGAGTTAGGCTCAATCTCTTTTGCCAACTGCAGGAACCAATTTAAATAGCCTTTATGCATATGACAGTGGTCCGGAATAAAAATTTATTTTCCTGTGCTTTAATGTGTATCACTGAGTAATTTTCTTGTTAACAATCTCCTACTCTACACTAATTTGAATACATATTCATTTTATGATGGTTTAACATTCATCATTCTTAGATTTATCATTGATCATACTGAGGTTTTTCCATCTGAAACTAAAGAAAAACCTCTAATACTATGCCATGTACTGTATGTTTTATTTATAATAGCTAAGAGTGTATAACTTTTTCCTCCCTTCACAGATGGCCTTTGTGACATAGCTAGGCGTATTACACAAAGGACTGCTGTTGTTATTTAGGGTTCTATGATACCGCTTAAATATATCACAAATTAACTCTTCTGTTGCAAAAATATAAATTTCCTGTTTTAATACATAAATGAAAACATAGAAAACAGGAAAGTAGTTGTAGTGGAGGAGAAAATCTATCACTACTTCAAACAGACACATTTCTCGTCTATAAGAAAATACACATTAATAATATATGCATAAATAATAGACATGTTGCATCCTATGACATTCAATAAAATAACAATATTTCTAAATGAATATTACCACGTACCCCCTAATGCTCAGTGCAAAGCCTTAAGTAGTGAGAGACAACTAAATCCCAAACTAGGTCTTGATAGTGCAGGTGAAAAGGAGAGGGTTATAGAGATTTTGAAGAAAAATAAGCATTATTTTATGTATAGATCTGGATATGGGAAAGGAATATGGTTGTAATTTTTCTCATTTAAGTTATTGTGCATATGGTAAAATAATGAGAACTACAAATGCAGACATTAAGTAATTTTGACTGTAGAATATTCATTAGATATTGTTCTATCAGGGTTAACTTTGAAAAACTTGCAAAATACTCATCTAGAAAACAAACATTAGGAAATTAGGATGCAACAGATTTTAGAAAAATTAGTTTAAAGGTGAAATCATGCAGAGATTTATAATCATTTATATGATTGTTGATAAATATTTATTTTGCATTCAATGCACAGTGCTTCATTCAGTCCACATATTGTAGTACTACTACAATATAGGTAAAACTTTGAGATTAAATAAAATCTCACAAGTAGATCATATTGTTCATTTAAAATATTCAAAGGCATTTGACAGTGTTATATATGATAATATGCATGTTTTAATTCAATTATAATTAAATTAAATAATACATATGATTACCACATAATGACATTCAAATTTTAGTTGTAATTTTGACTTATTCCCCCTTCTAAGTAAAGATTTCATCCAAAGTTGAATCCCATCATTAAGTATCAAAACCTTATGATGGATTTAAGAAAGGCAGATTTCTGAAACACTTTCAGTTTAACTGACACTGTATCTAAAGAAATGAGTTTTTTTTGTCTATTTCTGATAATCATTACAGAACAAACTTATGAGCTCTAACTTTGAGAAATACTTATAAAAGTGATGACTAGAGAATTGTTCACTAAGCAATGATAAATAAGCAAGTGTAGAAGGAGAAATTCCTTGATAAAGCAGAGTGGAAGAGAGGAAAATGAGAAACAAAGAGACAGATAAAAATTGATGGTCAGGAACTAATAGAATATGACAATGATAAATTTACTGTTGGATGATACACAATCATTTAAAAATAGAATTTTAGAGAAATAAAAACTGGAGTGATGTAAAATTGTATTTCAGTATACATTTGGAAAAGTAGATTTGGCTAGAAATTGTGGATATAAAACAGCATGCACAGTGTAAAAGGTTAATTTTTGGAATGATAGAAAATATTATCAATCATATATTTGATAGTATATTAATATTTGGAATAGCTAAACAAGTTCCACAACTCAATAGTAAAAGACAACTAGAAAATTAGGTGAACAGACATTTATCAAAAGAAGACATAAAATGGTCAACAAGCACATGAGAAAGTGCTCCGATCACCAACAGTTACAGAAATACGTAACCAAAATATCATGACATATTACCTCACATCAATTAAGTTAGTTACTGTCATAATAAAAAGTTGTGAGTGTTGACAAGGATATGAAGAAACAGAAGTGCATTGTTGTTAGCATATAGGATTCATTCATAGAAAAGAATGTAGCTTTTTTTCTAAGCACTAAACAGAATTGTAATGTGATCCACCAGTACCCCATGTGAACATATACACAGAGGATTTAAAATAGGGAGTTTAACAAATGTTTTGTGTCCTCCTATTTATAGAAACATTCTTCACCATAGACAAGTATGGAAGCAATTCAAGGGTTTACTGACAGATGTATGTAAGAATAAATTCTAGGGGCTGGGGATTTAGCTCAGCGGTTCGGTGGCCTGCCTTGCAAGTGCAAGGACCCGAGTTCAATCTCTGGTAGAAAAA
>NW_022900913.1:21651695-21682535 GCF_012274545.1 Fukomys damarensis | reverse complement strand
AAAAAAAAAAGAATAAGTTCTATCACATGCATACAAATTGATAGTATTTAGCCTGAAAAGGAAAGAGATTTGTAAATATACTATGACATAGATGAAATCTGAAGAAATTACACTGAGTTAAACCAAACTATCCTAAAAAGTATGCTGTATGATTCCACTTCTGTGAAGTATACAAAGTAGTCAAAGGCACAGACAAATAAGAATGGCAGCTATTAGGCAAGAGTTACAGGGGAAATGGAAGTAGTCAAGTGTACCGAGTTCTAGTTATGCAAGATAAAAAGAGTTCAGGACACTGCAGGACAATGTGAATGTGCATACAATGCTCTTAACTCCAAATTTTAAAATGGTTGGACGAGAACATGTATTACATGTATTTTAACCACCACTAAAATTTAAAATAAAAATTGAAAAGAAAGATATATTGTAAATTACACAAAAGTAGAAACATTTTCATTTCTCTAATGTTTTGTTTTTATTTTTTCTAATTTGGAAAAATTTTATAAAGACTGCTCAGTGCAATAAACAAGAGCAGACAATATGATTTTTTAATTATATTGTTATATGTTTGTTTTTACCTTGATAGGTATTTGGAAACAAAAATTAGAGTGGTACATTTTAATATTTACTTTGGAGCTATGATTTTTATATTTAAGACTTTACACCTACAGATGCCATTCCTGTAATTATAAGGAATATATTGTACAATTTTCAGAATGCCAAAATGTCTGTTTACGTAGAGAAGTAGTGGTTTTATACAATTGTTACATAAATTCCTTTATTACATTTTATGAAATCTGATCTTCCTAGTAATGTTAAACAAGTTAAGTCTTCATTGTAGTCCTCACAAGATGAAAATATATAATGGGGAGAATTTTTGTTTTATTTGCTTAAAAAAATGTGAACTAGTTGATCTGTAAATTATTCTGTGACTTATAATAAGGACTCAATATGCCAAAGTTTACATCAAAATCATTTGAGTTACAACATGGAAATACTTCACTGGTGGAATTTATTAGTACTTTAAAAATATAAAAATGTTTAATGCAATAGTGTAAAATATTTAATGCAACAATGAAAGCATTTACAGTGCTCAGATCATTATATTCTTCTACAATAACAAGTTTTTCATATTGAATTTTAAATATTTATATTTATTTTCTATTTGATTATTTTTTCTGAATTTCTAGATGAGATTCAAACAGTTTCAGATCAATGAAGAAGAAAATTGAAATTATTCCATCTTCTATATATTCAGTGAAAAATTAAATGAGCCAGAGAAAATATTCTTAAGAAAACATACTCTCTTATTTATGTATAAGCAGCCCTATCTCTTCATTAAGTTCATAGAGTAGCTCATTATCTAGTTTATGCTTTGGCTATGTTTTATTATTATTTAGATCTGATTGAGTTTTATTATTATTTAGATCTGATTGATATTTGCAAGTTAAGTAATTGCTCAAAATCATTTAGTAATTTGCAATCAGAGTGAGAAAAACTAATCATGGCAGAAATACTAAGGTGATGAAAGCTTCACGTTGACAATGACCTTCTTTCAAAATCTAAGTCACTTTGACCTCTTTTTCAGTATTTCAAAGAGCAAAACTCCATAAATTTTTTTTCATTCACCTAGGAACTATATCAGCAAAATCTATTACTATCTTCTTCTGTGAAGTAATTTATGATCTAGTATTAGAGAAAGGTGCACTGAAAAATAAATTGATATCCTTTCCTAAAAGTTCACAGGACATCTTATCTGATAATTTGAAATTGATATTTATCAATAAGAGTGAAACATGGCAAGACAATAAGATTAAAATGACTCTCTTCTGTGAACCCAAAGTATAATGAGCTGCCATGCATGTCAAAGGCAATCAAGGTCTAAATTTTATTGACTTTGAACTTGGGGAAAGTTCCTTTTTACTACTTTCATTTTTCATTCTCACACGCCATCAAGCACCTTTGAGATTTTAGATACAAGTAATAACACTTAGTTCAAATAAAAATATGGTAAAACTATTTTCTATAGTTTATAATCAAATGCACTTCTGTCATTACCATCTATATCTTATTTTTTTTATATTTTTGTACTATGTATCATATTAACCTATCTTGAAAGTATACATTACTATACATGCAAACCTCACTTCTAAAATTATTGGCTATGCATGTGATTTTATTTTACTATGTGTGGAACAGAATTTTACTTGCCAGAGAAGTGGACTGCATAGACACATACTGTTAACTACACTTAAAAGCGCAATTTGAGAGAGACACTTAATATCATAATAGATTTTTACTGCAGTGTCATTTTACAAATTGGCTTTAGCTTTTCATTTTATTTCAAAAATACATGAAAGGAGGGTGATAAAATGTCATTTGCTCAACACAGTGCTCTAACTGTGCACAATTTCCAATAACACTAATGGATGTCAAAGTAAAAATTATTGCACTATTCATTAACTTTATAAAATAATCACAAAACTATTATTTACACACTTTTATGGTATGTTTAACACACATTATGCATTTTTACAATCACAAATATGTATAAAACAAAATATAGCAAATATCTGAGTCAATTATTGAATTTAGAGATTAGAATAATAAAAATATTTTTTTTAAATTTATGTATAGTTTTATTTACTCTTTCCCTTACATTCCTTCCCAACTGCCACTCACCCAAGGGAAATACATATTCTCTGTAATGTACAATTTTTCACTGACCTATTTTCTGCACGTCTTTACTACATCAATACATATGTTTATAAGTAACTATGAATTTTACTATTTTTCATATCTTGTGTTACATTATCGATGCCATTTTAGCCTTCACCTGTGTAATTCTGTTTCTAATCCAAGAATATCATTTAATCTTTGTGTTAATGATTAGCATAATTACATTTAAAATTATTTTTTTGAGGCCAGGCGTGGTGGTGCACTCCTGTAATCCCACCAGGAAGATCGCTGTGAGTTCACGTCCAGCCTGGGCTACATAGTGAATTCCAGGTCAGTCTCAACTACATAGAGAGACCCTGTCTCAAAAAAAGAAAAACAAAATTAATTTTTGATGGACATTGTTGCTATTGTTTCTCAGACAGAAACAACACTAATGAGAACATTTGTATGATTTTTTACATGGTCACATTTGGGAGAGTTCCAGTAAAATTATACTTAGGAATACAATTGCTGTTTGGTAAAATAAGTGTGTTTTCATGTACATGAGATTTTGTCAAATTTCTCTCAAAAAGCTGGGACAGTCTACAGCTGAAACATCAGTGTTTGTTTCTCTTCACCTACTTGATGTTGTCATACTTCAGTGGATTTCAACTCTCTGTAGTCTTCCCCCAGAGGTATTTGGTGATGTTTCAGGATTTTTTTTATTTTTTTATTTTTAATTCTTTGCTCCCCAGGAGTTATTTTTACTTTTTTGCTCCCTAGAAGTTTTATTTCTTTCTCTGTTATGGAAAAATACACAAAATGCAAACTTTCTCACTGTAACAATTTTGAGTGTGTAGACCAGCAGTATTGAAAACATCTGCGTTGTTATACAACCAGCACCAATCCCAGTCTCTGGGTGTTTTTACATAAGCAGAAACTCAGAATCTACCCAACACTACTTCATCACACCGGCTTCCTCCAGACACAAGCACCCACCATTTTATGCTGTGTCTTTATCAATGTCACTATTCTAAGAATCTCATATAATTGGAATCATAAGTAATTCTCCTTTTGCGATGAGCTTGCTTTGCTTAGAATAATACTGTCAAAGTCTATTCATGTTGTAACATGTCAGAATCTCCTAGGTCTCAACAATGTTCATTTGTGTGTATACAGCACATATTTTTTATCAGTTCATCTCTCAATGAACATTTAAATTATTTCCCAATTTGGCTGTTGTGGATAATGCTGCTAAGAGGACGCTTATGCAAATATATTTTACAGTTCCTGATTTCATTATTTTTGCATTTATTCAGATGATCTACTTTACATAGCAATAAGTAGTAATGTCTAGTATAGGAATCCAACTAAACACTTACCATAAAAGAAAAATATTAATATGGCTTTCATGATAAATATTTTATATCCTTCAGAAAACATCATGTCTAAAACATCAAGAAGTGTTGTATACATCCATGAACTCCCCACAATGAGTGTAATCACTATATATACTGCAAGCACGTATGAATAAAAATAAGTTAAAAAATATGAAAGTACCATAGAAATAGTGGAATAAAGGATGTATTGTTATATGTTTTTCGAAAAACTCATATCCAGAATACTAAAGTACTTCTAGAAATCACTAATAATCAAATTATTAGTAGAGAAGATTCTTTGTAGTGTCTCAGAAAGGAAATATTTACAGTGATTGGTGAGTACAATACAAGTCAGCATTTTTAGTCACATAAAATTATATATTTAAATCTAATGACATGATTATGAGAGGATTTGGAGTAGAAATTAATACCAGGTATGAATCTGAGCTGACAGGTGACAAAAATGAACTTTGCTGGGTGCCACAGCACCATTCTCTATCTTGCTCTGGGTGGTGATCACATTACAGCACAAATCACATCATGCTGTCCCTGTATCTTTGGTTCACTTCATTCATTTTATGATAAATTTCTGTTTCCTTGATTTTAAAAAAAGGAAACAAATTTTGAAAATATATCTTAGTTAACAGCTCTTAAATGATAAACTTATTTTCTTCCCCTTGAAGAATGTTATGTCTTCAAAGAAGAAATAGCTCATTTTTACCATTATCCAAAAAAAAAATGAAATGAAAAAAATCATTCGTGTTGATAACCACTAGATATGCAGGAACAGTTTTAGTGTGCTGTCAGTTATCTATGTGGCAATACTCTTCATGAGAAAGAGTGTCATTTGTAGAGAATGTTACTGTATAAATACTGGCAGAAGGATGGACTTCAGTATGTCAATGATAACCAGAAACAATTAAAAGTATTTTCAGAAAAAAATATGTGAACACTGAAGAGTAGCCAGATAACTTAGAACTTTAAGTGATATTGAATTTCAGAGTAATATTGAAAGAAAAACACAGAGTTAAAACAAGTGAAGTGCTTAACCAGAAAATTCACTGTCATGTCAGAAATACTTTCTGGTTTCACATTTCTATATTTCATAGTTTAAGACCATCAATCATTAATAAAGTCTTAGAGAGAGCTTGTCTGTTTAAATATACCTTTTCTTTATAAAATATTATAATTGGGAAGTAAATAAAAACGTTTATGTGAAAATTAAAACACCACATTGTTATGTGGTTGCAAAATGTGTCTCTAATTAGTCGTCAAGGATGGTTTGGTTACTATGTCATCAGTAAGGCATTTGCATTTCTCTAAATTGGTAGATTCAATCAAAGAAAAGCATTGTCAGATGAGAAGTGTCCAGAAGGTTAACAACAACATCCTCATACTTTTATAAACTCAGTATTACACATGTACTGTTCTCTTAATATCATTTATTTCATTTTCTCAGTTAATCAAAAGGAAACTAAAAATATCACTCTATTGTATTGGTAATTGTTTATCTTCATGGGGAAACAGGCTTGTTGAGGTCAAAGTTATATTTAGACAAAACAATTAATAGGAAATGGCAGCAAAACTTTATGAAGTTTAGATTACAAATCAGGAAACTAAAATTTATAGGAATAAGAACTCATTATTGCTTAATTTTCTCTACAATACATATGGAACTTTAAAATGCAATCTTATATATCAAATTTTCAACAAATCTGTGAATCAACCTTTACCCTGTTGAACAAAAAGTATTGATTTAGGATTAAAAGTCACAGATATGTGAAATCTACATATTTTATTTGAGTTCTTTGTCTCCATATTTTACTTATCTTCATTTTACTGATAGTGAGTTACCATGTTTCAGATGTAATGCAACAAATACATCCTTTCGATGAAAGATTTTGACCTGTGTCTAAACAATAATAGCACAATAGTCAAGCACAAGATCAAGGAGCCCTAAAATGTGGTTCGGCTGGTTTTTGAAAAATGTTATTTTTATTGCTTTACATTTGCACTACATAATTATTATGTTCCCTTGGGAGTTGGTACATGTATATAACACTTATTATTTCTCTTTTTCACTCCCTCTCCCCTCTTATTTATTATCATCATACACTATGAAGCATAATAACTTCGCTCTTATCAATAATTCTCTCTCTAAATTCTCCTGAGTTCCTATGATTTTCAGAAGCCCACGCCAGTCTCTTCTGACCCTTAAGGCAAAGTCGTAGCTGTGAATCTCTGTAAAATTAAAATGAAACAGTTATGTAATCCCAAGGTGCAGTGTCACCGCACAAACTTCCCATTAAAAAAAGAAAGAAGAGTGGGAAGAAAAAGAATAGGACCAAATCAAAATAAAAACCAACAGAGCAAGCAGGACGTCCCGTGACTCCATGTGTGGCATCCAGGGTGCATTGCGGTGAGAGGCGAGCTCCCCACAACTTGGGTACCAGCATCCCTATGGCGTTGTTGTCTGCAGTCCACTCACCGGGTCCTTCGTTCGGGCTGGATCTTTGCATGGCCTGGAGAGTTACTTGCCAGCTGTGACCCTTCCCTGCATTCCTTACTGCCTGTTATCCACAGTGCCTTCATTCTCAGAGCTTCGCTTATTGCCCTTTCAGGGGCTACTTTCCTGGCCTCTCTTGTAAATACGGGTGGTAGCCTTCCTAACTCAACAATTCAGCTTCCTGACTCAACTTGCGTTCTTCTGTTGATTAAAACTAGCATAACAGGCAGGATACCAGAAGTTTTTGCCCGTAGAAGCAGTAGCCTCTGGGTGCCTGATAGGTTGAATACAGTGGAATAAGCACTGAGAAACATTTTTCTAAGTGCCCCTTCTTGAACAAAGGGCTCCCAGGAACTCTCGTCTCAAAAGAAAAGTTCACACTATTTCATTCGTGAGCCTGCAGTGGGTGGGGTCTTGCTGCTTTTTGAGATGCCTTCGAGGTATCTATCTTCATTATCCTGTGCAAATGCTTGATTTGGTTTTAATGGCACCGATCTCTTTAGAAAACACATTTCCTTTCCTCTTGTGTTCACACATGGTTCTGTCTGTGTCAAAATTGAAGTTTTTGCAAACTGTGCCATTCTGCTTTTTGTTGCCCTTTCTTGTTATAAGTTTGGCTAACATCAACCAGCACTAACTATAATAATCGTGTTTCTGTTGGGCTGTTTGAAATTTTTTCTGTCAAATTACTTCTCTGCCTCTGAAATCGTCCTATGGTAAAGCTTCAGAATATGGCCAAGACTTACATACATAAATACATACACGTACTTGCAGACACACAATTTTTTTTTTTCTGTGAAAGTGGTCTTTGTTCCGAAATGAAACTTTTTGAGTCCAACCTTTAGTTTTGACATTTCTGTCTGCATTCTGCTCCACGGAGCTCCATCCAGATTTACCCATCATTCTCTGCTTCTTTCTGCAGTTTGAGTTTCCAAACCTTTCAAAAGTAACTTCTAACAAATCACTTCCAAAGTCTTCTGAAGTACGTGGTCACAGTGAGGAGCCTGTTTTCTGGTAGTAATTTTCTGTGTAATCAGTTTTCTTTTCACTGGGAAACAATACCTGAGATCCACCCCTTAAAGGAGGATAGGTTTAATTTGGCTCCTGTTTTCACTGGATTCTGTCCATGATCAGCTTGCTGCCAGGCAGGGTCATCATCATGGACAGACATAGCAAAGAAAAGCTATTTTATTTTGCGGTGGCCAGAAATCCTATCAGGAGACCAGCAGTAGTGATGAGCGAGTGAGAGACCAGATGTAATATCCAAGTTCCGATCACTATGACCCACCCAGGCATCCACAGAAATATTTTACTAATTCCTCAAATAGATGGTAAGGTAGGCAATTTGACTCAAGCATAATTAACCACAGCAAGTATACAATGAAAAAATGTGACCTTCAGAAGGACGCTAAGAGCAGGTAATAAAAAAAATTAAAGAATTTTACATTCTTTAACTATTTCTGCACAAAGATATAATGTTAAACAAAACACAGTGATTTGAGATAAATATGGTCCAGGCCAGTCTTGAAATCACTGTGAGCCAAAGCTGTCCCCAAACTCTTGGCATTCCTCCTGCCCCAGCTTCACAGGTGCTGGTATGAGAATCATGCACCACTACCCACGCTAATATATCTTTTTTGTCAAAGGTATTGATAACAATAAAATCACATAATAATATTAACACTTAATATCACATACATTATTATTCATTTAAATTTATGGCTAACTTTTAATATATTTTTTCCATTTTCTTTCATTATCCTATTCTGAACTAACCACTTATTCTAATTCACCCCTGAAAGAATGGCTGCTACCATGAAATCAACCAATAAAAATGCTAGAAAGGCTGGGTTTAGAAGGAACTCTCTCCACTGCTGGTGGGAGTTCAGACTGCTGTAACCACAGTGGAAATCAGTATGGAAAATGCCTCCATGAACTAGGACTAGAGGTCCCACTTGACCCAGCTATTTCCCTGCTGGATATAGTCTCAAAAGAATTAAAAGAATCATACCACAGTGATCTTTATGTGCACGCACACTCGTAGTGGCACAGTTTGTAACAGCTAAAATATGGAAACAGCCCAATTGCCCATCAACTGGGGACTGGATAAAGAAAATATGTGCTTTTTTCAAACTGAAATGGAGTACTACTCAGCCATAAAGAGTAAAAAATTAGAGGCATTTATAACTAAATGGATGCACATTCAGGTGATACTCAAGTGAAATGGATAGGACACATATATGTAAACACGAAATAGTGTCTCTGGTGTGAGAAAATGAAAGTGTAATTAAGGATCAAAATGTATAATAGATAGCGTGAAATAGGAAGAAAAGGGGCAAAGGGGGGGAAAGAGGGAGGAGAAGGGGAAAGGTGGAAAGAGGGGAACAGAATATGAGAAAATGAAAAGATGAAAACGAAGTCTTTGTAACTAGGGAGGGGTGGAGGGGTCAAAGGTAGGCAGGGGAATGGGAAAAATAATCAAGAGGGATTATGTAGATGTGTGTGTAAATTTCCAATGCTGAATGTCATATCCTATACCTAAACTGTACCAAAAAAATTAATTTAAAAAATTATGGGTAGGTTCATTGAAAAAGGTCTCTCTTTTTCTTCTAAAAATGTACAATGAAACTGAAAAATTCCGATGTCTTGTGACATTGTAGTCATCATGGCATGGTGACACAGTGCATTGCTAACATGTTTGTGGTGACAGGTGGGATAAACACTTCTACTGCACTTTCAGTCATATAAAAATGTAGCACATGCAATCAGTCACAGTACAGAATTCTTGACAATGTTAAATGACTAGTTGTTGGCTTACTTCTTTACAACAATTTCGTCGTTATTTTAGAATGTACCCTTTGTACTTACATAAAGCAGTATATCATGTTACCGCAGGAACAGTTTCACAATCTTATGTGTATCTCTGATCACATCATTTCTCTTATAATTTAATATCATAATCATTTGCTCATCATGTCCCCAGGAGTACTCAACTATACTTTATACATGTGCCTAAGTAGCTGGGCGTGGTGGCACATGCCTGTAATCCCAGCAGTCAGGAGGCTTAGGCAGGAGGATCGCTGTGAGTTCAAGACCAGCCTGGACTACATAGTGAGTTCCAGTTCAGTCTCAACGACATAGGCAGACCCTGACTTAAAAAACCAAAAAACAAACAAACAAACAAATATATATGTATACAATACACACACACACACACACACACACATATATGTGTGTGTGCCTAAGTATGCATGAGGCTAGGATTAAATACATGAAATCTATTTCCACAAACACAAAATCACCTAAGAATGCATTTTTTCTTAGAAGATATCCCAATTGTTAATTGATGTGTATATGTATATGTATATATATAAGAAATATATTTAATATTTATATAGATTATAAATTGGGAATATGATTCATTACATATGTATGTCCGTTTTTTGAAAAATATTTTCCAACATGACTTCATAAAGTATTTCCTTACATTAATTTATTATTAAAATTATCTTTTTATATATTTTGAATTTTGCCTTTAATTGTTCACACATATCTCAATTATCTTGACAAGGAAAAAAGCAAGCCTTAAGCATTTTATTTATACATTTACCTTGTGCATTACTCATTACCTCTTTGTGATCAAATCTATTGACATGACACGGGTACAGTACAAGCATACATTGTCTTACCTGGGTGTCAGAGAGTCCTACCCTACTGAGTACAGAGTTTGCAACCAAGCCATTGTAGTCATCTTCTCTATCTTTTGTAAACATAACTCTTATTATCTATTAGCTTTATTTTCCAAAAATATAACTGAAAAGCATAAGCATAATTTTGCCTAGCAGGATTTATTATAACGTTGTACATTATGTGAAATTTTACTGGTGTGTCACTGTAATTTCATCGGTTAAAATTACACTTTATAAAGCCAATTTAATGTGATGAAAATAATTAAGAGTCTATAAATAATAGAGAAAATATAAGAACGTCTCTAAAGCAATCTGTTGCTTTTGTTAAGTGGCTACTTTGTATTATTAGCTGCCTACTCTTGTAGTGGGAGTATTGATTCATAATTAAAATTGTACTTCCTATTTTTCTCCCAGAAGAATTATAAGCTCATTCAAAGCAGGAGTCATGGTAACACCATTGTCCAGAACAGTGCCTGAAAAATAATGAATACTTGTTATATCATTGCCTTGTTAAGAAGATATAGGTGATAATGATTTGTTGAAGGAAAAATAAAATTATTTTAAACAATGATGTAAAATTAAGAATGGAACTCCAAATAAAATTCAACCTTTATGAACTAAGAATATCACTGTCAGTATTTTCATGGTTCAGATTGATAATTCGGAATCCAAAAGCCTATATTTTAAGTGCCTCAATTAGAAATCTGCATTCAGATATTGTGAAAATAGATCTGTACAAAGTACATATTGCTAAATGAGACAAAATTAATTTGAATCATTCAACATGGTTTGTTCTTTTTAAATATTTATTTTATTGGAAATAACCAATTAATAGATAATCTTTCCTAAAATAAATTTATTTAAATGAACTATATTATCACAGAAAATGATTATAGACAATACAGCAACTATGAATAAATAAATATATATATCTATATAAATAATAATAATATAAAAGTATTTAGATGGAAAAATCCCTGAGATGAATTTAAAAATAAGAAACAAAATTTTATTTTGCACTTAATGTTCTTTGTGAACTTTCTATTCTTAATTGAAGTTATTTACTGCATAAAATAAACTTTGTGACATTAATTTTAGGCATAAAATTTCATAAATATGTACCCATCAATATGAGATATAGACAAAAATACTTTTCAAAAATTAACAAAATAAACTTATAATTTTATTTACCAGTTGACTTATTATGATATTTAATTTTACCAATCCTATAGTTTATGAAATCTAACGTTAATATCTTATATTTATGTTCAGAGATTATTTTTCAGCACACTTAAAATGCATATGTGATGACACTTCATTTTACCTTGAACATCATGGAGTTAGCTACCGGAGTAAATTTCCAAAAGAAAAATGTAATATTTAAGAAGATAAT
Organism: Fukomys damarensis; assembly: GCF_012274545.1. NCBI lineage: Eukaryota > Metazoa > Chordata > Mammalia > Rodentia > Bathyergidae > Fukomys > Fukomys damarensis. Next base: position 21,670,913 of record NW_022900913.1, on the reverse strand, counting down.
TTTATTACCGTTGCAGAGTTGGCCATTTTAATATATCATTGTTAGCTTGATATTTCAGTCTGTGAGAAGAATTCTTTGTTAATTAGCATATCTTTGTTAATTCAGTTTATCTTTACTTGAGTTCATTTCTCTAAAATATAATGTGATTTAACTACTAAATATTGAACATAAAATATTGTAGTAATTACAAAGTAATTAAATTAAGTATTTTTACTTACATGTTTGTTACATATTAATTTTTCCTTTATTATTTTCGATAGAATTACAAATAAATTTTATATTAAGTTCATAAGCAAAAGTATGTAGGATTAAGTATATTAAGTTCACATAGCAAAGTATGTAGGATTCCTCGGGAGAAGAATGGCTTTTAGTAAGTAGTCCCACATGATACAAACATAAATTTAAAATTAGAGGGCCAGCAATTTAGCTCAGTGACTTCACCGCCTGCCTCACATACAAGCACAAGGTCTAGAGTTCAATCCTCGTACCAAAAAATAAAAAAATAGAATTTGAGAAATTGCTTCGAATCAGCCTAAAAGGGCACCAACGGAGTAGCTGCATAGAAAAATAAACCTAGAGTTGCAGATCCGAAGTCGAGCGGAGGGACTTCAACACTGAATTTAACAGAAACTGAAAACCGCTTCCCAGGCTGAAGCATCATTCTCTCTGCCAGGTTCTGTGTTTCTTGAGCAGCTGCATGCAGTACCCGCGCTCACAGCCTCACTGCTTACCTTCATGTTGTGGACCTTGGCTCTAGCCTTCTATGCGTTACACTATCCATGGGCGGCAGTAAAAGATGCACCCCGTTTATCCCATTTTTTTTCAAGTCTTCAGACAGGCTTTTAGAGTTTTCTTGAGTAAGTATTAAGATGAGTGGGACTGCGTGTACGCGCTGAGAAGTTTCTCCATCTTCTCCGTCACTTCAGTGTGCTTTCTGAATATCAATGCTTACTTCTATGGCACAAAAGACTGCACAGGTTCCGTGATCTTGTCCTTCTTTAAAACTGTGCTACTAGTAGCCAATGTCTATTATTAGTATGTCTATTAGTAGTGATATCTATTATCCTTCCGCCTGGGTCCAATCTCTCAATTATTTTCACTTTTGCTTGCATGGTTAATGCTTTACGTTTCTTAGCAGTGCCCTCCACGTCACCACTGCTTTTCCTCTTGCATCCGGACATCCCGGGCTCTGACCCAGCTCTGTACTGCTGTACACACCGCCCTGTGCAGTAAGCGCGCAGGCGCACAGCTGTGGCTGTGTCCAGCAGTCACGTGAGCTACTTCGAGGATTTGCTCTCATCTACAAATGCTTGAGATGCATGGTCCGTTTATATCTGTGAAAGTTTGAAACTCCAATGTTTTTGAGTCGGAGATTTACTTAGAGGTCTCGCCCTTCCTAAATTCATTAGTAAATAGGTGTTAAAAGTAATAAAAGATTAAAAATTGTCCACTACTCATCAGACACACACACACACACACACACACACACACACACACAGGCAGAGTCGTCTGTCGTTTGACCTTTTTTATAGGCATGTACAGTTTTGATTCAGATAAACGAACCTACATAAATTTCTGGAGATATTCATTTGGCAAAAATCTTCTCAATCCAAACCCGCTGCCAGGGACAAAATTTAGAAATTTTATTTCTTCAGATTAATTTTAATATCATAAATGCATATGATGGTATAATATTCTTTAAATATCAATGAATCTTTATCATACTTCCTAAAAGAAAGAAAATCTCATTCTCTCTCCCTTCACCCCCACTCTCTCTCCCCCCTTTTCTTTTTTGGTATTGGGGATCCAATTTAGGGCTTTGCGCTTGTGAGGCAGGCATGGTGACACTGAGGTAAATCCAGGCCCTTGATCTTGTTTATATCAATGAAATCCCAATACTGGTCCAGGAAGTTTAGAATTTCTAGAGTGTGGTATAAAGAAGATGTGTGTTTTCTATAAAATGGAATACTATTCAGCCATAAAGAATGAGACATTAGATTCATTCATAGGACAATGGATACATATTGAGGATATAGTCTTAAGAGTAATAAATAAGTCACACATGTGTAAATACCGAATAGTTTCTCTGGTGTGAAAAACTATAATCGTATATAAGATCCTAATGAGATAATTGACAATGTGAAATAGGAAGGAAAGGGCTAAAGGTGTAGGGAATGTGGGAAGGATAGGGGAAAGGGAATAGGGAAAAGAAAAAAAATACAAGAAAATGAATAAATGGAAATAAAGTACTTGCAAATGAGGAGCGTAGAAGGGGTAAAAATGAGAACCAAGACCTGTTATGTGAAGACAGAAGATTCCAATGATGGATGTAACTGTACTATATACCTAAATTGTACCAATAAAATCAATGAGAGGAAAAAAAAAAAAAGAATTTCTAGAGTGTGGAGACAAAACAGCTTTCTAATACTGACTCTTCTCCCCGCTTTTTATGGCTTAGATCCAAAATATTCCTCAAAATTCTTGCCTTTCAGAGATTGAGTTCAGATTAGTAATTCTTAACTCAGGCATTGAAAATTAATATATTCTGGTATGTGATAACAATAAACCAACATATCTACCTATGGTTTGTGTCTCCAATTAGAAAATATTTGACATACATATCATATTGTATTTTTCACTGACATATTTAAAAATTTCTAGGCAGTGTTGTGCTTTATAGGACTGTATAATCTTTATTTTGATTTTCTTTTTGTTACACGGATTCAAACTCGGGACCTTGTGCTTGCAAGGCAGGCAGCAGAGTCACTGAGCTAAATCCCCTGCTCAATTGTATAGTTTTTCAAAAGTGTATTTCTTCTCTATGAAGGAGAAATGTTCGTATCCCCCAACAAGCTTCTTTTTTCATGGGATACACACTGAGATTGAGCAAAGAAATACAAACAGAAATGGGATGGGATCCTTTTAAGAAAAATTTTTCAGAGATTTTTTTTTTATGTTTTCACCACGTGAAGTGGGGCCATGGCAAACCTGGATGGAGAGATAGGTGGTGCCTGCCTATTGCAAATCTCAGGGTGGTACCAGAAGATTCTCAGAACTACTTGGAGCTTCTCTCATACTCTTACAAGATGTGGGCAGCATAAAGAAGACCAAATGCCAGAAGGAACCAATCTCCTAGATACAGGGTACACTATTTTTTTGAAACTTTTGACCTTTCCTCTCTTTTGGCAGCCCAAGTCCACACTACAGAGCTAGTTCTGCACTTAGTTCTTCACCCTTCACTTTTCACATAAACTTTTTTTTGGGGGGGTATCTGGGCTCAAACTTGGGACCTTGTGCTTGCAATGTGCTTGCAAGGGGGGCATTGGAACCACTAAACTGAATATCCAACTCACATAAACTTTGAAACCATCTTGGCCTTGTTTCATCCAATTTTTGTTCAAGGCAAGAAGTACCCAGGATACTTTTAACTGGTAGCCTTTTCCAAAGGAACTACCCCTCAACATTGAAATTTCCCTCTACAGGAATATCTTTCCTTGGATCTACTCTATTAGTGTGGAAAATCAAATTTACCACCAAATTATTATAAATATGTCTCAATAGTAAGAATCAGAAGTTTTGGGCTGGGGATCTAGCTCAGTGGTTCTGCTGCCTGCCTCGCAAGCACAAGGTCCTGAGTTCAGGCCCCGGTAGCAAAACAAAAGAATCCAAAGTTTTGTATGTGCATGTGTTACTAAGGTTTTTTGGTCTGTGGAGCTTTCTAGTTTATAGTACCCCCCAAAACAAAAGATGAAATATTTAAATTTAGATGCTTAATAAATGTATACAATTGAATTCTGCTATTTTATATTAAGTAAATTTCAATCATAAGCTTTTTGAATACATGGCACGACTTTATATTTATTCTACAGCTATATACTACTTTATTTTGTATTGCATATACATATATATATAATGTTTTATTACTACACACACGTATATATATATATATATATATATATATATATAATGTGTATACATACAAAAAGAGACAAATAGCTTAAAACTGTATTTTGAAAGTCTGACAAAAATCCCTACAAGGAAACAGAAATTTGCATTTTCTTCATTATTACTCAAATACGTAAAAAAGCACATGAGAGGAACTGTTGTTTTTTTCAGTAGCGATTAAATCATTTTAAATTTTCTTAAAATAAGAATTTTTGTGTCAGAAATAATTTTACTTATTTATTGTAAAAATTTCCTTTCTAAGAAAGTAAAATATAAATTTATATGAAAGTGGAAGCTGTGATTTTAACTATGATTACACTATATACATTTATACATGAATGTATATATACATATAAATTAAATTTTATAATTTTTGCCATGCTTTTTATAGCATGTTCTTTTTAAAAATAAAGTTTACTATACAATTTAGATACACATAATGATTAGTTTCATCATATGGAATTTGTACCTGTACATGATATATCTTGATTCTTTTTTCCTCATTCCCCTCCCTTCCTTTTACACCCTCTTTCCCACCTTATTTTCAAAAGTTTTGCTTCCAGTTTATTTTTGTCATTTCTTTAATTTATAAAATTGTATGCTACATTTTAATTATGTACATAAAATTTATAAATAACAATAATTTCTAGTTTCTCCAGGTTAATGCAATTAACTTTTGTCTATTTCTCTAGATTAAATGCTTTTGAAAATTGAATTTTAGGAAATGACAGCTAGAAGGTTTTGTTCTATATGGCACTTTTAACTTCAATCATTTTTTCTTGATAAATTACAAATTACTTAACAAGAATTATTTCATATTATTGAGAGAAACATATTCATTGTTATCTTGTCTTTATAAACATATAGGATATACATGTTACACAGAGAGTTCACATAGTTCCCTTCAATTATTCATTGTTGTTATTTAAATGAAGGAGACATTATCACCATGCGGGAATCAATTTTTCACTTAGGAGTCTCATATTTTTATTAGAATTTGTACTCTCTTGTTTATATTCCACTTCAGATTCCAATCAATTCATCCTTCACTTTGTCTATCTTTCATGTAGGACATGTATAGAGATGCTATTTATTTAAATTTAAACAACATAATGAGTGATATTTTTAGGAATATGTTTGGATATTCTTCAGGATGAATTCTATTTCCAACAACAAAAAAGAGATATTATATATATTTGAATAGTTGTCAAAACATTAAAATTCATCTGATCAAAATTTAAGACAGAGAATATAGTTATCAGTGAAACAAAAACAAAATATGAAATGATGCATTTAAAATTCATATTATGATATAATCAAGCACTTTAGAAAACATAAGGCCTGTTAAAGTTTTGGGTTTGGTAAAATTTTCTGTGATATGGGAAGCTGTTTTCTGCATTGAATGGTGTTAGCAGCTTCCCTTATTGTACACTAAATGCCGGTAGCAAAACTCTGTTGTGGAAAAAAAAAATGTTTCAAGAAATTTCAAATGTTTTCTTAATAACAAAAATACTAATAATAACTGCTGTTCTACATCAATAAACTTCTTCAAAATGAAAAAAAAATCTCTAGAAAAAATGACTTTCCTGATAAGCATAAGAAATAATCAAAATTTAATTGTTGCTCAGAGTAACAAAATAGTTATGTAATAACTACTCTCCTGCAGAAATATCCTTTCTCCAAGAGGACGCTATTTTGGATGGACTGCCAGTTAGTGAAGTTCTACTAGTCTGAAACTATTTTTTCCAGATATATATTCTCTACAATTTTTTAATTTGTGACTGTCCAATGAAACATTGAATAATGTAATTAGATTGTAGAATTGTACAGCAGACATCAAATTTATACTTGGAAGTACTTTTAAATTGTTTCGAAATTGACTAAGAAAGATAAAAAGTTGGAGTGAGAAGATGATGAGCTTAGGAAATCCACATTGTCCTTGTTGACTCTAGAAAATATTTCCCAAATTATAAGGATGCAGGTGACTAAATCACAATGCACATTAAATTTTTAGTTTTGCAAGGCATATTATGATAAATCTAGGGTATTGCTTGGAATAGCTGAAGGTTCTGAAAGAGAATGGATACCTATAGAAAGATTTCAAAGAATATAATTGCATAAAAGAGGACTGCTAATTCAATTCACATTTTATACCTCATTATCTGCTACTTCTGCTGCACTTATAAACAGACTCAAGTTCCAAGAAGACTCAGAAAATCATGCAAAAGTGTAAAACATGAAATTTGTCTCCCTTAAAAAGTGCTGTACATACCAACATTGCACAGAATTTTGATGGTTTACATTTGTGGAGTCCTACATGAAATATGTAGGAGTTTACTAAATGTGTCGGATTAAGTAGGACAAATACTAATAGGATGCAAGCTCAACAGGTTTATATGGGTTCACTAATGAAGGATTCTATATTCATTGTGTTAGCAGAATTAGAATAAATTTAACATTTTGCCTATTGACTAAATTCTGAGTTCTAAGTTGGCTTACAAAATACCAGAAATTCTCCCTTATATTAGAATGAAATGTAAACAAAGTTAGAGAGATTGAAATAGTAGAATGGATTTCACACATCAAACTGCTTTGATGGTCTTCCAAAGTAATGCTCAGCCAAGTCCAGAAGGCGCTGCCATAAAGAAATAGATTTACGTGGTTTGAAGTGTTCCTATTGAGCTCCACGGCTAGTATGTTCTATAGACTAGAGATATTAGTAGAGATTACTGTCATGGAACAGATTTTCCAGAATTCGGTGGAGATAATGAAATGTCAGAATGGAAGGTGACTGTTAGATACACTTAATTTGAAGAGACAAAATAAAATGGTAATTTTATGGGATCAGAGACCTGAACAGAATTCTAAAGTCCTGTGCTCTATGGTTTTTATAAGTTGATCACCATTTCTCTGGAAAAGTAGATATAAATCTCCACATTTATTGAAAATAATTGATCTTAGATCACAATAGTCACAACCATCCTTCTTCAAACAATTTATAGTGTTGGAATACTTATAATCAGGAAAAAGCTGAATCTTCTTTGGGAAAGGAATAGCTATATAGCAAAAAACAAAACAAAACAAAACAAAACAAAACAAAAACAGTTTAAATATTCCTCAGCGTTGTCACAAAGACTTGCAATCATTTTACACATCTACTGTGCATTGATGAAGAGAAATTAAACAGTCATTTCAAGGACTCTAGATACTGGCTATAACCCATCACTAATTTCTGGAGACTAAAATAATTCTATGTAGAATGAGTTGAATAGAAGCCCATAAAGGTCAGATAATCATGTCCAACTCATTATTGGCTCAGTGTACCTAAAGACACCTTGTGATTACCAAAATCATTGCCCACATTCAGCAACTGACCCAAGTTCCCATATCCTTCCTGGATCACTGACCCACAAAGGGTTCACCATGAAAGCTAATCTTACAAAAACATTAAGCCAAAAACCCCCACAAAATTTCTAGAAGAATTGCAGAGATTATTGTGCCATCAGGGACTTAAAAATTGCTTGAGTGATGATTTTTATCACAGTTCATTCAATTCACCTGTTTTGCCTGGCCAAGACAAATATCAATGGCAAGTATAAAATTAGAATATTAAAAATAGAATTACGTAATGCTTCCAATTGTAGCTGCTAAAACAGATGTGGTTTCTTTGCTGGAACAAATCATTACATCATCTGACAACTGACAGGCAGCAATAGATCTATAAAATGTTCTTTTTCTTCATATGTGTTAGTATGGAAATTGAGTAGTAGTCTATTTTTAGGAGACAGAAAGATAGAGATAAACACATATGCTTCTTGTGCAGAGTTATATCAACTGTTGGTATTTTTATTCCCTAGATCTAAACTTTATTGTCCTAAAATCCCAATGATTTTAAAAGGACTTTTAGCTTTATGCATTGTGTGTGTGTGTGTGTGTGTGTGTGTATATATATATTATAATATTTTATCTGGTAAACAAAAAGTACCCAATACACTTGAAAGTTCATTTAAGAAATATGTATGACAGAGTCTGTGTAATGCATCCATTACAATTTGTGTGTGTGTGTGTGTGTGTGTGTGTGTGTGTGTAGTACCAGGCATTGAACTTCAGACTTTTATACTTGCAAGGCAGAAGGCTGCACCACTGAGATAAATCCCTGGCCCTATGCATCCACTACAATTTAGGGATTGTTGCCTTTGTGACATTTCTAGAGGTCCATCTGTGGCATATTTTGAAACATTTCTTCCACGTTGAAGAAAAATTGCCTCATTTGATCTCTCATCCTATTAAAAAGTTCTAATATCATGTAGATTTCTTTATATGTGAGATGCCACATATATTTCATTGGATTGTGTTATGGAAAGTGGCCAATTTTTAAGTGAGGCCAAGAATGAGACTCTGCAAGAAAAAATCCATTTGCATGAAAGCTGCTCTACTGCTTGGACCATGTGAGCCCTCAACATTCGACTTTCACCTTAGAGTTTGTTGAAAATAGAAATGCTGTATGGAGCCTTCTTCAGTGAAGTAAGTGACACAAAACAGACCTTTGGAATTTTGGAGTAAAGTTATAGCATTTTCTATGGATAATAACAATTCCTTAGGGTAAACAAATTAAATTTTGCTGCTAGCTTCAGTATATATTAAGGCCTTTAGTGTGGTGCCATCCCCATGCTAAACCGGATTTTATCTGAGAAAATCAATCGTTGCTATTAAAGTAAATGAATCCAAATATTCTTATTTACAAAGTTCTATCTAGGATGTAGGATAAATTACATAAAGAAAGTTTTCAATTCATTTAATTAAATAAATTTCCATATGAAAATTCATATAAAAGTGGTTTCAGATTCTTGGGCAACTTACAGAACCTATGACTAAAAAAATAAAATCAGCTGTGTTGTTAGCTATTCTTGTTGTTTTTTGTATAAAACAACAAATTTCCTAACTGGGATAATAAAAATTCAATTGATTTCTATTTAAAGGAATTTTAATTTCTTGTTTAATCTGTGGGAAAACTAGAACTTGGGGTAATATGGAATAAAATAAAATAAAAATATAGAGGTCAAAGAGCTATGATGTTTTTAACTTTCCAGCCTTTAGAACTGTGATTTTCACATAACTGCTTTTTGCAAGGCACTTAATATATATGATAGTTTGTTATAGCTGTTCAAACTAAGAAAATACTCAAATCTTACACAATTGTTGACTGCATGTAAGTTGAGTTATTATTATCAATTGGCAAAGAACACTTTTCCACATTTATGGTAGAAAGAGAGCAGTCGCTAACAAGAATCCTTAAGTTTAGTAATTTGCAATTGAGTTAGAAACCTGCCTGAGCAACAAAAGGTACTCCACTGAAATTTTAAAAAAATGTATTTATGATCAACAATAATTGTTCTAACCAAATATACGATGATCTCCAAAATAAGCAAATGTTTTGACTAAGTCAATTATTGCTTTAAGTACTTTACCCCAATTGCCATTTTATTTTAGTTAAACCACACAAAAGAGGAACACCCACTCATTCTGTTTTTCAGTGGGGAATTTGAGCTACCAAATGATAAAGTGACTTTCTATATCAGATGTCTTCCACAAGATAGTTGAAGGGCACCAATTTTATTGGTGAGAATTTTATTCATGACCAATATGCTAGTGCATTTCAACTCAGAACTTGGAGAAGGTATTTATCTTTTGATTTATATATAGTTGACAAGGAATTTCTAGAACATGGTGGTTTTTAAAGGGGGTTATGTATGGTATATTTGCATTTACTTTGTATTTATTTCCTACCTTTTATTAAGTACAGTTACTTTTCTTTTTATTTATGTGAGGCATAGTATTGTCAAGAAAGAAATATCACTAGATATATTTTTCTGGTATTGTTAATTTGTTGCGAAGATGTGCACTTAAGACTGATTAAAATTGAGCAAGTACTGTTATGTAAACAGACAAGTTTTATTCTCTTTAAGACTGGTGATTTAGTGAACACTTTTCATAATAACTCAAAAAGAAGTAGAACTATTACTTCTCCATAAATGAAATAAGAGAATCAATTGTTTATGGAGAAAATAGCTAAGTGAAAATTGGATTCTGTGACAACTCATTGAACAAACAATCATGAGCAACCACAATAAAATGTAATTTCCTTTATCTTAAATTCTTTAAAGTTAGCAGTTAAAGCTGGATTCTTATACATGCTGTTCCATAAAATTTATCTTTCATGTAGATGATTTTATGTGTCAAATATCAGTGGCAAAGATAACTCATGAGTTGACATTTTAGAGGTGAAGAAATCAATGGAACATAGCACTGTTGTTTCTTTCCTTCCGACTCCTAAGTGCACAATGTTAATTTTTTTTTCCATTTTGTGTTCATGAAGCAGCAGGAAAGCATAATATAATCAAGGCAGCAGGGAGCTTCTCTCTACAACTAGAATGAATTTACATTTGTCCATTATGTAAATGATTCTTCACTATTTTCCTGTTTGCCAATTTGAAATCGTGACAGGGTCAATTTTCACATGCATTTATGAGAAATGTTTTCAAAATTATTATGCAGTGATTCAATAATACACAATTTTTCATTAGTATTAAAGAGTCATGTACTTTTAAAGAAATAATAACTTAATTGAACTTATCTTCCTTATTTATCTTATACATGATTTAAAGTGAGAAAACAAAGTTTTTAAATACATTTATTACATAATCAGAATGAGTCATAATTATGGTATTTTTTTTGTTTTCTTTTTTGTTTCTTTTTTTTGGGGGGTATCAGGGGTTGAACTCAGCACCTTGTACTTGTAAAGCAGGCGGCAGAACTACTAAGCTAAATCTCTGGCTTTAATTATGGTTTTGATAGGTAGTAGTCATGAAATAGTTTTTAGTACAAATATGGAAGAACCTATTTTTTATCTTAAAAGGCACTACTATTATTTGTTAATAAAAACAAAATGAACATTTAAACATTTCTACATTCAGACAGATATCCTTAACATGTTCTCAAAATTTATCAAATGGAAAGTTTCCAGACTGCAATTTTTGAATTATTTTGGTGTAGTTTTATCCTCTTGTGTTATAAATATAGTTGAATGGATTTTGCTCTAACTATGAAAAATATTTCCAGCTCCAGACAAAGTAAAAGGGCAATTTAAAACTGATGCATTTCTATGTATTTCACTTAATCATCAACTTTAGTTTCGACTTAATGAATCCCATACATTATTTTATTCCTGAAATTTAGTTCACTTTATAGCAGCTGCACAGTCACTCACTCAGTCAGTGCAATGAATTACAGATGGAGGCAAGTAGTAAAAGCGTTCAAACCATGTATTTCCTTTAGTGCAGACTTGGGGCAGTGTGCTATGTTGCAGGTTTCTCAGTAGAAAGGAAGTTTCTATTGAGGCACGTCTTTCTTTTTTTAAGTGTAGGAAAAATTTGAGGGAAAGAAAGCTTCTGTCTAAGTGAGAAAGAAGGGGTACCTGAAAGTGATTTGCCAACACACTCTACTTCTCTAAGATGCTTTATACAGCTAAGTCATGTGGTGAGGTTGGTACGAAGAGGAACAAAACTGCAAGACCCAGTGAAAAATTACAAAGTGGGCATGAGGTGAGGCAAAACCATGAACAGCCAATAAGATTTCAAGTACAGTCATCCGGGTAATATTAATTAAATGGGGGTCAAATTGGGAAAAAGTCATGTAGCAAGCTTACAAGGGTTTTCAGTAATGGGGGAGGGGGGTCAGGGATATTTCCTGAAAAGCTTGGGTTAAGACTTTGGCCCCGCACCTAATTAGAATAGCAATCACTGCTATTTATCCCAGGCAAAGCACAAGGGAATAGTAGTTTCTCTCCTTTTGCAATTTCTGGCCTTCAGTGAATGTGTCTTGATTGCCCTCCATGTTGGCTCCTTGCTGTGTTGCTCCTTGAGGGTGGCCCAGTCTAACTGCCTACAAGATTTCTAATTAACTTACCTATCTGCAATATCCCCCCTCTGAAGGAGTACCCCTAACTGCTGTGAGGGGCAAAGGGTGAAGACAGGTCTGGCTACCCCCAGTTGAAGAAGATCACTGATCAGCAGTTAAAGTTACTCTATAGAGGGTCTACCTAAAGGCCTTTGGTAGGTTCCTGGCATTGTCATCTTGGTAGCTACACAGCTTTGAATCTGGAGGAGACAAAAACCAAAGAAACAGTTAAGAAGGTTTGGATCAAATTATAAGGCCAGCAGGTTTGCTATGAATATAGCCCACAAAGAGGATAAGGAGAGGGTCCAGGGGGGACTTCAGAATCTAACTTAGAAGTCCTATTGTAGTGCTTAACAGTTATGAGCTGTTTAGAAGTTTGATCTGAGGGATCCCAGTAAAAGAAGTCTAATACATTTGTCGTTGTTTCCATTCATATGACTGCATGGAGTTTGGCAGTCTCTGGGCAAGAATAAATAAAACCTTTACGAAATTAGAGTACACATAATCTAAGCATGAGAACACTAGAATGAAAGGGTAGCTTAGGGAGAATATTTCTTAGCAAAATTTATTCTTCAAATTTTGTCTTTATCTTAGAGCTAAAACTAGGGAGACATAACAAATTATGAGACTTATAGATGACCTCTATCAATGAAATCATCTAATAACAGCAGGTTCAATCACTTTTTTAAGTATTGTCAAAATAAGTATCTAAACTCAAAGGTCCATTTGATTTAAATTCTTTTCCCAAATCGCTCCTCTTCCTTTGTAAATTTAATTGCAACTTTCTGGTAATAACTCATACATTTACAACCGGAGCTCTAACTTTTGCTCTCTAATTATATAATTCAAAATTACCCTCAAAATACATGTACATTAGCCTTCTCCTTACAATAATTTAATAGCCACAAAGGAAGAAATATTTTCCTATTTCTCTTACATGTCCTCTTGAATCTATCTTGTATCTTTACAGAATGTCCACTTACTCCCAGGAATTTCATACTCATCCTCAATTTATGTGTCTGATTTTATTCATTGTGTAAAATATTATTTTATAATTCCTTTGTCATCAATTGGATTACTTCATCTAGCATCTAAGAATCTAAGACTTCAGTTAGCAACATGACTTTTTCCAGTCATGTTTATTTCTTAACTTTGCAAACCAACATCTTTAGTTAATTCATTTTTGCCACTTCTGTCTTTTTCAACTCTCTGAGTAAGCCCCTCTTCACACTCACACACACTGCTTATGATGATAACCACACCTTTTCTCCATTAGCAATTTTTTGAGAGCATGCCCTTTGTATACATGTGATTAATTAAAATTGTACATTTTACTTTAAAGGCTACTTCAGAAACTTCTCAAGTTTTCCAAATTCCTTGTGCATAATTAATGCAGCACTTTGATATTGCTTTATAATCTTCAATTGTGTGATATGCTTTCATCTGTACTTTAAGAGAATCTTTACCAGGAATATTCTTGGTAATGTGGATACTGCCATTCTAATTCTAGTGTTTTTGACATTATTTTACCATAAAATATATTTGTTTAAAATCTGTTCTTGTATTTGTAAAACATTTATGTAAAATAGTGGAGTTTATAACAAACCAAATATTTATTTGGTTTCTTTCCTCAGAGGAGCAGGTGCAATATTTAAATCAGATGAAGAAACAGGCAAATTCTGTGGAAATTATCTGAGTCCAAATATAAAATTTAGCATATTTGATCTGTTCATGAAAGGTAAAACCATAAGTGTTTAAAGCTTGCGACTACATTGTCAATTTCCATTGTGTCCAATTAAAAACTCTTCTATTTTGTTTTATTTGCTATAACAACCAAAGCAGAGCACAGATATTATCTCTTACATAACTTTGTTGCTGGCCATTAGATTTAATAATGAGAAGTCAAGGGTAAACACAAGCATGGGGCATCATATCATGATTCTTCTCCTATTTCTCTTCCAATTGGATCATCTTTTGGAGGTAGATGATTTCATCCTTGAGAATAGTCATTTCTTGTTGCTTTCAAATATGTTAATGTATGTTAATGAAAATTAGTAAAATACAAATTAGAAAGTGTAAGGATGATTGTCAGGAATATGACCAATTGTGAAACATACAATGGTTAATAAGAGAGAAGACAGATGGATTAGCAGCCTCCATTTACTAATTTCCTCTGCAAATCGCTTGAGGTAGAGATTTATTGGAATGAGCTTTATTGGACAATGGTTTTAGTAATGACTTCTATGAAGTGAAGGGATCTGTAATATATTGAATGATGATGTAGTAAAAATAGAGATCTCATGAAATCTTTTAGGAAACTTTAAACCTGGGATAACCAAATGAATTTCAAGATTTAAATGAAAAATTTCAAAGTTGATGTAATTAGAGATTATTGAAAAAAAGAATAATGAATGACTCCCAAACTAATCAAAATCACAAACTTTAAAACTTGCCAGCATAAAATTATTTGATGTGTTCCTATATATTACATAAATGTGAATATGTTGATATAATAATCCATTTTATCTTTGCAGTGATGTACAATTTTGTGCCTTAAAGGAATGCTTAGTGACTCTCTACAAGTGAAAGTGCTACTTTTTCTCCCTTGTCTTATTTTGCTTTTGGTGGTACTGGATATCAAACCTGCAGACACTGTACGAATGAGCTATCTACATATACAAGCCCCGTTTTTTTTTTTTTTTTGGACACTTGGCAGGGACAGAAGATTCTCTTGGTTTCCTTGTAAGAACACTACTCACAGTCATGTCATGTTGAGTTCACTGAATAAAGTAATCTTACCAAATCTCACCTCATATTGGCATCACTTGGGGATTTCAAAATATAGATTTTGGAAAAACACGAACACCTAGACAATAGTATATGATAATCTCACATTCAACATTTTCAGGAAAAGTCAACTATTTTGTCAGAGCCTGAAATACTTTATACTTTAACTATCAAATTCTCCACATGCTTTCTCACAGGTATTATGATATATTCTTTTGATTATAGCCACCTTGTGAGGTATGGAGTAGTCTCTCTCTCTCTCTCTCTCTCTCTCTCTCCAATAATATGGGTTAAATATAAGTCTTTTGCACTGTTATATAGCTCATTGTATTTATTTATGTATTATTTAGCTCTAATTTTGAGGTTGTGTCTCAGTTAGTCTCTAAATTACCCAAGCTGGGCTCAAACTTTCACTCTTTCTACCTCAGCTTCCCAGAGTGATAAGATTACAGACATTGATAGACTGCAATACCTGAGCTGAGGTAGTAATTCATTTTGATTTGCATTTTCATGATGGCTAACTACACTTAGTTAATTAGTTGTATATGTGTTAAATATTTGCATACCTTCTTTGAACAAATATCAATTATGATTTTATCACTTATTTTTGTAGGTAATACTTTATTGAGTTGTGTCTTTCATATATTTTAGTGTGATGACTTTACATCTGCAAATATTAAAAATAGGGCTTTTAGTGTACTTATAATATCTTTGATACAGATTTATTTTTTAACCACAACTAACATGTTGCTGTGATTGCTTGTGTTTTGGGTATCATGTCTCAAAAAATCATTGCCTAATCCAAGGCCATAAAAATTTACTCCCTTGTTTATACTTTCTAAAATCTTTAAAATTTACCTATGACCATCTGTGAATTAACTTTGTTATATAGTTTGAGCAAAGAACAGTTTAACTACAGTTATAGTGGATATTCTATTGTCTCTTAATGATTTATTCAAAACACTACTAATTCTTTATTGGAGTGTCTTAGGAATACGGAAAAAATAAATTGGTAACACAGGTAAAAGTTAATTTCTGGATTCTTACCTTTGATCAATATTTTATACATATCCCAGTATCACAAGCCTAGATTACTAAAGTTTTGAAGTTTTAAAATCTGAAATCATGGAGTCTCAAACCTTGATTCTCCTTTTTAAAGCTTGGTGCTATTCTCTGTCCTTGGCATTTCATATGGATTTTATGATCATCTTGCAAATATTTGAAGAAAAAGATCAGCAGCGGTGTCATGTTAATGACTTCATTTTCTTTGTAGATCGATTTGAGTACTGCATTCCAGTAATATGCAGGGGATGCCAATGAATGTGCCCTTTTACTTTATACATTTTAAACTTCTTTGAACAATATTTTTCAATTTTCTCTTCTCAACTATTGCATATTTATGTAGGTTGTTTCAAGAGTTTTACTTTTCCATTTAATTGTAAATGTAGTCATTGTTTGTTTTGCTTTGTTTTTTGGTACTGGGGATCACACTCTAGTCCTCGTGCTTGCAAGGCAGGCAGCATGAACCACTGAGCCAAATCCCCTGCCCCAATGTCGTCATTCTTAATCAAAGGCATAAATCCTTCAGTCTGTCACCATTAACTTTGCTACTAGTCTTGACTTTTTCCACAGGTTTCTTTGTAGAAACTGAGGAATTTTCCTTTATCACTAGTTCTGTGAGTGCTTTAATCAGGAACAGGTGCCAAATATTAGCAAAGGATCTCTGTGTGTCTATTGAGATGATCACATATTTTTGTCACTTAATGTACTAATATGACATATTACATTGCTAGTCTTAACAAATCCATGAAACGTTCCTTTTATCAAGGCTGTCAGGTCATATAAACTATTTTCATATATTTTAGCAAGATAAACAGTTATGCATAAGTATATAAATCTAGGAAAATGAATAATCACTATTAGGAGCTTCTTTGGAATAAAGCACAAGTATATAATTACTTGCTTGATGCATACTTTGCTAATATTTTGTTTCTATTCAAAAAGAAGGTTGATCTTTAATTTTTTTTTGTCTTTTCACAGAAAGTAAAATAACTACTTTTCCAATTTCCATGACAAATAAATGCTTTTCTACTGAATTTTGAACTCATTTTAGCAAGATAAACAGTTATGCATAAGTATATAAATCTAGGAAAATGAATAATCACTATTAGGAGCTTCTTTGGAATAAAGCACAAGTATATAATTACTTGCTTGATGCATGTTACAAACAAAATTACTAAGATATTTTATGAGAAATTTTTTAGAAATATTTTTCTTTCTTTAATAGTATTTTAGGTCCAATAAATTTCAGATGTATATGCATAGCAGTGTCTATGTCATATATATGGTTGGCACATAAACATTATTTAAAATATTCAAAGTTATGCATTATGGGTTTTTCCTAACCTTTCAAGTGAAATTTATAAATGCCCATTTTTGGCATTATATACATTGTTATCTAAAAGACTACAAGGTACAATATTAAGCTCTTATTAAAACCGATTATTAATGCTCAAGGATGTTTTATGTTGCAGAGAATAAAAACGTTGACTATCATTGAATGGAAAACAGAAACATGATTATACTCAGAAAATAAAGGCAGTAAATGGTTCATTTGCTTTCTTTCCATTTGCAGAATTGTAATAAAACTGCCAAGTAGATTGATATTTAGGCAAACATCACATCGCAATAAAGTTAAGATTACTGGAGTAGATGCATTAATATAGAACATTCCTTTTTGAGTCTTATTTTCTACTTCAATTTCAGGAGTTCTTGGCTATTTTAATTTCAGTTATAGATACTCGTTTAGCTTATAATTCTAAGAGAACTTTGCCTTTTAAAACATAAATGTGGGCACTTCTGTATTATATCATTTTACCGTGCTTTCTTATATCTTAATCCTACTATTAAAAAATCACAACATTTGGAGGTAGTTGCAGTCCTGTCTATAATACAAAATGCTGGAATGTTTTTCAGTTTACATGTCCGTTAGCTGCTGTAGCAGCAGCTGCATAGGATTTAACACAACATATGGTGTTGATTTTTCCCCTTTTTAATGAAAATATGAATTATAAATCTCTTGCAACAAACTGGTGATTACATGTTTAGCAAATCTATAACACATATTGCTTGATATTTAAAATGACACATTTTTCTCTTGTGAGCAAATGGTGAGAGAATTATGAAGTGATATTAAACAGAGTAGGAAAATACAATGGAAGGAAAATAATTAAAAAATAGAACTATAATGTAAAAGCTGATTCCACATATTATGGATAAGATAATACTTGAATTGGCATGGATCAACAAGTAGGAACTTTTACATTTTTCATTGAAAAGTAATACAAATACAGTGAAGTATTTTGTGGGGTTTTTTGGTAGTAGACATAGAGACAATACATCAAATAAAGAGAAATTTCACTCTTTGAGGCATTCCGTTTTAGTAACCAATAGTGATTATTTTTTTATTCTCATGAAATTTATTCATTGTACAATTTACACATTGACTTTATATGATGTCCAATATGTTTTGGTGAAATTACTCTTATGAAAATACTTTATGTTTTTGAAAAGTACAAGTTATGGTACTTAAATTATTTCCATTTTAAAACACAAATCAATCAAAACATGTAACCAGTAAAACATTCTTTACATTAAAGTGACATAATATGAACATTTCAATGAATAATGTGTTTCCCAGAGAAACTTGCGGACCCATATGACAACTTATTCAACTCTCGACTTCTATGAGATCTACACATCCGGTTCCACATATGAAACTCATCACAGTGCTTCTGTGCTGCACCTGGCTTATCGTATAGAACTTATTGGTGTCCAACCATGAACACCTTCAGCAACAAACATCTGATATTTTTGTTACCAAACATGCTGTCACAATTAAATAGTTCTGCTCACAAACAACATTTGCATTATTTCCACTGGTATTGTCTCATTGTTTTCCAATATATCCTTTAAAAGAGAACAGTAGATTAATGCTAATCATTCATCTGTTACTGCTCTTTGAGTTGGAGAAGTTTGGGAGTGACAGTTTCTGTTTCCAGACAAATGTTTTCTCTCTAATGTTTCAGCTAATTTTATTGGTCTATAGCTTATTTGTAACAATAAACAAAACATCTTATTAAATAAAATAATATGGATCATAAAGTATTTATAAAAATACTAGGTGAATTCATGATACATAGAAATGGACAGTGGCTATCATCTTTCTGATTAAAATTAATATAATGCTCTGATCATTATTGAAAAAGACTGTATTATCTGTTTAACTTATATTGACTTATCTGGAAAAGTGAAATAATATCAAAGGAAACAGATCAGCAGACAAATAATTAAATATTAACAGTGATAGCAAATAATTTCAGGCAAAATAAAATAGAATAAACCTACTTAACATATTTTTTCTTCATACTATTTTTAAGATCTATCAAAAGAGATTCCTTCTCCAAAGTTTCCACTTTTTTCAACAACTTCTATTCCCTATTATTATTATTTTTTTTTTTTTTGGTTTTT
>NW_022900913.1:21644040-21651588 GCF_012274545.1 Fukomys damarensis | reverse complement strand
AGTGCTGGAATTATAGGAGCGTGCCACCATGCCCGGCTTTTCCATTTTTTTTTTTTTTCTCTTCCCTATTCTTGAAACATTACTTCCATGGGATGAATGTGGGGAGGTGGATACATTTATGCCCTTTTCTATTTTTTTTTCTCTCTTGCAAAATGTTTCAGGTATTTTTTAGTTATCTATAGTTCCAGAATAATTTGCGTTGGTTATTATATTTTTTCCAACTTTAATTTTAGTGCATTCCATTTCTATATCTTATGCAATTGACTTTGACAACACAAAGAGAACTTATTTTTGAAAACAAAGACTGCCTCAAAGTCTGAAGGCTAAATGTGACTGTTTTGACAGGACAAAATGTCAATTGCTACCATTGTTAGCTTTTCCAGGCCTAAAACACTGTACTGAATTTAAACTGGTGCTCTAATAATGTTTTAGGTGTTTTAGACTGAAGAGACACTGAGGATCCTTTGATACACACATTTAAAGGTCGAATAGTGGAACTACCTTCAAATTTAACCTGCTGAAGCCAAATAATCAGGATTAGTATTAGGATTAGTGTTATGGCCAGCTTTGGAATACTCTACAAAATTTGCCCCCAAATTCTTTTATGATAAGAATTAATAGGTACAATAGTTTAAAATACTGATTATCATATCTGTACCCCAGGGGTGTTCTTTTAGTAAACCATGTTGCAGTGATGTTATCTATGTTTTATTAAACTTTCCTCATAACTTTTCAGGCAGTTTAAAAATCATCACAGCAGAATACCCATTTTCCTGATAAACCTTTACTTTCCTAATTTTCTTTTTTTGTACTCAATGTTTGTGAAGAAAAAATATTTATTATGACAAATAATTTTAAATACAATTCTTTAAAAATCTGCAGCATAGAATTTTTAGGTTATGTAATCAAAGCAATTTTTATGTGAATTTATGTTTAAAATCCAAGTTATACAAAATGAAATTGGCAAGTGTACAATTCACTGTGTCAATAACCCTACTGAGAAACTCTTTATGTTTTCCTACTGGAGATCTTGAAATTTTGTAACTCAATTCTTAGTAGTTAGAATATAACTTTATTATTATGTAGAAGATAAAGAATTTAGATTTGTGTAAGAATTTTTATGTTTCTGATCTGTATTTATGATAAAATGTATATATGTATTTTATGAATTGCTATGCTTATCATTAATGATTTTTAAAACAATTTGCAGAATGTCATATTTCTGTATTTCATTAAATATTGCATCCACTAGATATTATTTAAAAACATAACTATCATCTCTCTCAAATATCATCATCTTGAAATACACTGAGTATTTCACTTGATGCATTTGTATTTGATTTACATGTTTAATCATAGATCTCAGAAATATTATTATGGTTATTTCAAAATTTAAAATTAATTTTATTGAAGAATGAAATTCTCAGTTTTTTTTTTTGTCTGTTTTTTTATTTTCTGTTTTTGGTGCTGGGGATTGAACTTTGGACCTTGTGCCCAAGAAGCAGGCAGAGGAGCCACTGAGCTAAATCTTTTGGCCCAATTCTCAGTTTTGTAGCAATTAACACAATGGATAAATATATTAGCCATATAAAATTTTTTTCATTGTTTATTCAGAGTTACAAATTAGATCCAATTTATAATTATGATCAGTTTTTTATTTCAAAATAAACATCTAAGTTAATGAAGAAAAACATTGGTTTTCTCATAAAATTAAGCAAGTATATTCACAATTTGGCAAAACTATATATGTGGACCCACTCATGGATGTCTGTATGCATAGATATGTCTAAATTAGAATATTACATTTTTAAATATGATTTATTCACATCTATAAGTTTTGATTTCTGTTTTGATCAGATAATGCTGTTAATTCAAACATAAACATCTATTTCTGAGTAACAAAATAATTATTGTAGACAGACACCATATTCCTCTTTTCTTGGATTGGTTTGTTCATTAAAATCATGTGAACATAAACAATATCTTGATAAGAAGAGAACAGCTGTGCAGCAGTCCAATTCTAACTTAATGTTTTCATTCTCAACATCAAAAATTCAGGAGTCACAGAATTCTGCCATCTACGACTCCTTTTATTTCACTGAGATTGCTGAAGAATCTGAACATTTTATTGATCTGCACACATTAAATTTGACATAATGTGTGGACCATCACATTACAATTTATTTTTCACATGTTGATTTTGCTTTTTTTTTTTTTCCTAGTAGCGGGGTTTTAACTCAGGACTTTGCACTTGCCAGGCAGGTGTGGTGCCACGAACCTACATCCGCAACCCCAATGTCACATAGTGTTGTGATGACCAAATGAACTCTATTTTGGGGAAATAAAAGAAGATGACTTCTGTGAATATTATTTTTATTTGTATTACAGGATAAATACTTTCAATCCCCAAAATAATAAATTTATAGCAAAAATCTTTTAAAACTGAATAGAACATAATTTGTCTGATTTTTAAAGACAACAGTGTATCGATCTATTAATTAGAAAATTAATGATTACTACAAGTACTGAAATGTGCTATAATTATTAGCTCTGAAATGATTGATAGACTTGTACTCCATCTAATATCATGGAACATAACGCACAGCTATGGTTTCAGCCTAGAAAATCATCTCAGATACTTATTTATCTTGAGGATCAGTTAAACAAACATCCTTAAGCTATTTAAATTTGGCATCTCAATTGAAGTCAAGTTTCAGGGAACTGATTTAATGGACTCAGAAGCACGCAGACACTTTGTGACTGTCCTAATGTGGAAAGCTGAAAGGTAATTACAAATCACAGAGGTGACTGTGGCTTGAAGGGGTCAGGTTAAAAGACCAGGAGAAAAATTATGGTCTAATTTAAAAAAAATAAAAGAAAAGTAGGATGTGTGTTTAAACCCAATTGAGTTATTTAATGAGTAGATTTATCGAAAGGATAGTATCCTGTCATACTACTTCAGCATATTGAATAGCTCAAGGGGAAAATGTTGCGAGGAAGATTTAATTAATTTCCTTCAACTAATCCTCACTTAACACTGAACAAGCCTTGTCACATGCATCATGTGGATTCCAAGGACAGAGTAAAAGCCATTTAAGAGCAGTAATATCCCAGGAAGGTTGTTAAGAGACCATTTCTAAGATCTTCATTAAAGTTAATGCATTTAACACTAATGCCATTCAAAATCCACATTACATTCCAGCAGTTTCATGAAATATTGATGGGTTGGTGTGGCCTTCTATACTAACATTATATTTTTAAGTAATTATTGAGGCAAGAATCCAGATTATGCATTTCAGGATTGAGAGATTATGATTCGTATAACAGCTCCAAATGGCAGCGTCCCAAGCCATTGGGTGTCTCAGCTACTGCATCAGAAAGTGAGTGCCAGCTTTGAAGCTTTTGTATTTTATGTAGAGTTTTTCTGCCTTTGGGTCTCACGAAGAGATAGGAGATTAATGAAGTGACATATTAAAAAGTTTTATGACTAATAAATATTATCCTTATTTTTCTGTAGGAGAAATGGAGTCATGTGTAGGTTAAGTAACCATCAAGATTGTTATCCGTTAAAAGGATCCATTTATTCTGCATTTAACTACATTCCAAGCACTTATTATCTCCTACCACTCTCAACTTGTCACTTTGAGTGCCAAAGGTAGGGTAAGAGTAGGTGTGTTGTATAAAAATATGCAAATTATGAATCACTTAGATTGCCTTTTTAAATACATAACCATAGATCAAATTTGATGCCTAAAGTACAGATTTTTCCAAATAACTCCTTTTACTGATTTTTTTTCTTTGATGGGCTTGGGAAAAAAGAGGATTGCAGATAAACAAACTTTCCCTTTAGTAAATTTGCCCCCTACATGCTTCTAGTAATATCCTCTTACCTTCAAATATAGGACAGAAATAAGTTCAGAGAAAAATAATTTTAGAGTAATTGTAGTAATTTCAGTGTCCATGCTTAAAGCTGGTTTCAGTCACAGAGTATTTTACAGTGTATCACTCTTGTGACATTTCTTTCTTGACATACAGTTAAATATTATGAAATGTAGCCATTTACAGTTTTATAACATAAATTTGGCAGTATTTCTGGAACTCCTCTCTTTTTCCTGGGTATATTGGATATTTTCAACAACACTTTTCCTCAACCTCTCCTCATGTTTTAGACTCAGTACATTAATCAAAATGTAGCTCGATGGCTAACATCATGTCAATTATTATCACATAGTTTCCCTCATTTTTCATCAGCAGTTTAAGAATTTTCCAGTCTTTATTCTCTACCACTCTTTTTCACCTGTGAGTTTTTGTTGATCAGCTGACAAATCCAACTTCCGACACTTAGATTCAAACCAGGAAGAAAGTGGGATTAAAAGGGAGCAGAAAATCACACGGGGCAACTGCTGGTGAAATGCTACTGGAGTGAACATGAAGGGTCATTTAGCTCGGATCCCTGGCTTGGTCTAGGCCTAAGAAGAATAGGAAATAATATAATGTACTAGCACAAGATGGGCTGATGGGATCTCTGTGTCGGGTGAAACTGGTAAGTAAAAGGGATTTGTCTGCCTGAAAATGCATTCGCTCTTTTAACACAAGAAAAATTTTCTGAAGTTGTCTGAGTCCTAGGCAGAGAAAGTGAATGAAACTCTGAAGAGAAGATACAACCACAATCATGAATTTTGTAAGTTAGAATTTAAGTTTTAAGTTTAGATTATCCAAAGAGTCAAGGAAAAAGTCAGAAATTTGAAGATGTGCCTAGAAACAATCTGAATGTCCATCAAAAATGGAACAGATATATACAATAACTAAGCTGTGTTCTCTCAGTCAAGTGTTGAGGAAGCCATTGTGTCTATATACTTTTGTAAATCATCATGAGAGTGTGTGTCATGTCAGATTGAAGGACTCTATGCCAGTTACAAGGCAGAAGAATGTTCATTATCAATATGTTGTGGAGAGTGAGAAACAGATGGAGGAATATAAAATTACTAATAAGCAGATGCATGCATTTGTCAAGACCAAACTATTGTAAACAAAGAAAAAATATTTTGGAATGCAAAAATCATATATTAAACTTACAATTCTTGTGGAGAAGATTGGTTTCTTATTGGCAGATAAAGTCTCTTGTTAATTTGATTTTGTAATTATCAATTTAATTACTTGTTCTTAACCAAAAATTGTGAGTACTTACTTTCTGTTGGAGTAGGAGATATATGCACAATAAAGAACAAAGGACAAGAATATTTTTACATCTTCAAGTATATTTATAGTGACAAGGAACTCATAAAAATGAACAAGAAATCATGCAAAGTGAAGCAATTGAGAAAACAGATGCACTGTGTATGATAAAGGAGAAAATGATGAAATGATAGCTTAGGTAAGAGACAACTACAGCACTTATCCATTCATTCCTTGGTTAATAACATTTATTGAAGATGTATAAAATGTTAGGAATAACAGTGAATCTCAGCTAAGATCATTTTATTTACTGCAATGTTCAAGGTTGAATTGAAATATAGAATCTATGATGAATAGAGAGAAACACTTTCTAGTCATAGGAAGTGAAACACAACAACGTTTCAGTAGAGGGAAGAATTTAGACAAAGTGTTTGCTATACCAAACATCAGAATATTCAGAAATGTAAATTCCCTATTATAATTAGTAATTAGCCAATGATTGCTACCAATCCAATGATTGTTTCATTTCTGCCCAACCGAAAAGATGAATGTTCAGATTTGAAAAGTGTGAATGAAGAAAATTTCATAAAAAGAAAATATACGTTATATTTTCTTATGACAAATATTAAAATTATAGTACATAATAAAAATACATGATATCACATACTCTGTTATTATTTTTTACTTAGTGTGTGAAAACTTATTTTATGATGTAGAGAGGAAAGGAAAGAATAACCAATAAATACAACTGTAAAAGGGAAAATACCCCAGAAAAAGAATAATTATTTTAGTACTGAGACAGAAAATGATAGAATCCAATGTAAAGACTGTGAATACCCTGAAAAAGAGAAGCTTAATTGTCTTTTGGAACTAAGGTCAAGGAGTCATACAATTGAGGTGTTTTTTTTTTTTTTTAAGGAAAATTGCAACACAATTCACAACCAGAACACCTATGAATCTGATATCTTTTAACTTGGATGATTCTAGTGAAGTGTTAAGTCAGTTCAATGGCTTAGTATAACATTGACACAGATGCTATTCCATAATCCTGACACCTTGAAATAACTTATTTATAGGATCATCTACACTAGTATTAGGAAATTGAGTAGGTTGATTATGAATGATGAGGATTTAATAGATCGGTGGTTAAAAAAAATACATACCGAGTGTGAATGAATCAGTTGGAAACATGCCTTTACTACTTACACATTTTATGCTTTTGATTTTGAGATTTTTTTATCCATACAATGACAGCCAAATAATTTATATGGCTGATAGATTTTTATAAAGACAAATGATATGAATAGGTAAAATGTCACATTTTTTCATTGTGTTCTGTTTCTGCTCCGACTCCTTCTTTCTCCTTCCCCCTCTTCCTCTTCTTCTCTTTCTTCCTGTTCCTATGTTCTGGTTCCCCCATCCTCTTCCTCTTCTTCTTCAATTAGTCAGAGGATTGATGATGACCGGATAAGAGAAAGATCAACAGATTAGGAGAACAGGCGTGCCATAACATACGCAGGCCATGATCGGAAATGAGATGCTTAGAGAACTATAAGAATAAGCAATTTTTCGAAGACCAAATGACAGACATTAGCAGTCATTCTTTAATGTGTGACAAAATAATGCCAGATATCAATATGTAAAACATAATAAGTTTTACTGCATAAAATGTTTGTAAAGATTCTTATAGATTTAGCATTTTGTTACACTTACACTTACTTGATTTTTAATCTTTATCTGTAGTTTGCCTTCAATACTTCAAAGCATTGTCTTGTAGAATAAATTTTAATATGAAACATCATTTTATGTATATTGAGAACAGATGAGGTCCAAGTGTACAGACTGAGTACATTTAATATGTAGACTTGCTCAGAATCTTCAATTGTTCCTTTCTCTATTCCTACACTAGCTTCTTGAACCAATAAGATTTCTTAGTTTCCCTTTTCCCATGGAAGGTGGCTTGATCTTGATTTTTTTCTGTAGTCAACACTGTCATGTTGCTCTTGTAGTCTCCAGTTCAACTCCAAAGGAGGAGCTTTAAATAAGCATAAGCAGAAGCAGATTTTTTATTGTACTCCCCCATTCTAACCAAGAGTTATTCCTTAAAGGCCCTTGACTTTATGGCCAAATCTTATAGCACAGTGTCATAAATTACAGTATTTCTCCACCTCCCAGCACTGTTTGCATGTTCAAGTGTATCACTTCGAGCTTGCTGTCAGTTCAGTAGGTGGGAGTCCACTGTAATGAGGCATCCATTTCCCAAGGTGGTAAATTGTTTACCAAACTTTGTCTTTCCAATGCCTAGGAGTCAGAATGAGGAAAACTTTATGATTTTGCCAGGCATCATTACTTGCCTGACATACTTCTAGCACT
>NW_022900913.1:21619933-21643299 GCF_012274545.1 Fukomys damarensis | reverse complement strand
TTATTATTATTATTAATATATATTTTTATTTATACATTAGATATATAATACAATTAAATTCATCTGTACCTTTACAAGACACATACATCTTTGTTCTTATTTTTTCCCCATTCCCCTAGCCTCCCTTCATCCTCAACCCTTTCCTATTTACAAAGACTTTGTTTCCATTTTTTTCCTTTTCTCTTACTTTTTCTCTTCACTTTTTACCTTTCCCCTATCCCTCCCATTTGTCAAATGCCTTTAGAACTTTACTTCTTATTACAAAATATCAATTACACATTTTGAGCTTTAGTTTCTTGGACTTTCAGTTTATCACACCAGAGAAACTATAAAAGTATTTACCCATATGTGTACTATCAATTTAATTTAAGAGCATGTCCTCAAAGTACATCCACTTGGCTATAAATGTCTTTCGTTTCTCATTTCTTATGGCTGAGTAGTAGTCCATTTTATTTAAAAAAAAATCTTTATCCAGCCTCCATTTAATGGGAAATTGGCTGTTTCCAAGTTTTAGCTATTACAACTGTGCTCCTATAAACATGAGTGAGCATATATCATTCGGGTGTGATTCTTTTAATTCTTTTAGAAAGATAGCCAACAGAGGAGCGGGTGGATCAAATGGGACCTCTAATCCTAGTTCTTTGAGGTATGTCCATATTGATTTCCACAGTGGTTGCACCGGTCTGCACTCCCACCAACAATGAGGAAGGGTTCCTTTCTCCCCATGCCTCTCCCAGCATTTGTTATTGATTGATTTCTTGATAGAAGCTATTCTTTGTGGGTTGAGATGAAATCTCAGCATTGTTTTCATATGCATCTCTCCAAGGACTAGTGATGTTGAAAATTTTTTCATGTATTAATTTGCTGCTTTTACTTCTTTGTTTAAGAAATGCCTGTTCATTTCAGATACCCATTTTTTTAATTGGATCATTATATTTGGGAGGGTTGATTTTTTTGAGTTCTTTATATAGTCTAGAAAGGAGACCTTTGTCTGAGGAAGAGCTGATAACATTTTTTCCCCACATTAAAGGTTGTCTCTTACCTCTGTTGGCAGTTTCTCTTACAGTACAAAAGTTTTTTTTTTTTTTTTAAGATGAGATCTCATTTGTTGATACTTTGTGCTAGTTCTTGTCCTAGTGAAGATTTGTTCCTAAAGTCTTTTCCTATGCCAATGTCTTCAAGAGTTCTATGTTATCTTCCAACAAGTTTAGTGTTTCTGTTTTAATATTTAAAATTTTAGTCCACTTTGATTTTAATTTAGTACATGGTGAAAGGTAAGGGTCTAGTTTTGATCTTAAGCAGGTTAAAATCCAGTTTTTCCAACACCATTTATTAAAGAGACTATCTTTCCTCCAGTGAGGGTGTTTGGCTCCTTTATCAAATACGAGGTGGTTGAATATGTCAGGAGTCATTTCTGCATCTTCTAATCTGTCCCACTGATCCTCAGGTTTGTTTCTTTGCCAGCATAATGCTGGTTTTATCACAGGATCTTTGTAGTATAGTTTCAAGTTGGGGATTGTGATACCCCCACCATGTCTCTGTTGCCTAGGTCTCTTCTGGTGGCAAATGCATCTTTGCATTGATTTTGTTAATTCTGTTAAATATACTGTTGAGATTTCAATTGGGATTGCATTGAATTGGTATAGCAGTTTTGAAAGTATGGCCATTTTCAATATATCAGTTTTTCCTACCCAAGAATAAGGTAAACATTTCCATTTTTTATACCCTCTTTGATTTCTTTTGGTAGAGTGTTCTAGGTCTCAATGTAGAGATCTTTTGCTTCCTTCATTAGATTAATGCCTAGATATTTATTTTTTTCTTTTTTTGGATGTTACTGTGAAACGAATTATTTCCCTAATTTTTCTCTCAATGAGTCTGTTATTTGAGTATGAGAAGGCAATTGAGTTTTGAGTGTTTACCTTGTATCCAGATATTTTATTTAATTTTTCAATTAAGTCTAGAAGTCTTTTGGCAGAGTTTTTTGGGTCTTCTCTGTAGAGTATCATATCATCATCAAATAATGACAGCTTAACTTCTTCATCTCTGATCTTTATTGGTTTTATTTCTTTCTCTTATCTAATTGCTGTGCTAAAATTTCCAAAAGTATATTGAACAGGAGTAGTGACAGTGGATAACATTGTCTTCTTCTTGATTTTAGAGGGAAGGGTTTAAATTTTGGACATTTATAATGATGTTGGCTATTGGCTTTTCATAGATAGTCTTTATCAAGTTGAGATAAAGACTATCTATTACAAGTTTCTGCAGGATTTTCATCATGAATGGGTGTTGAATTTTTTGGAATGCTATTTCTGCATCCATTGCGATGGTAATATTATTTTTTCCTTGACTCTGATAATTTAGTGTCTTACAATTATTGATTTATTTATGTTGAACCATCCTTGTATCCCTGGGATAAATCCAACTTTATATATACACACACATAGACATTTATGATTGTGATCTCTTCCTCTTGGATTGATACCTTTTTAAGGATATAGTGACCTTCTTTGTCTCTCTTAATTAGTTTTGGTTTGAAATTTACTTTGTCAGCAAATAATATAGCTACCCCTCTTATTTCTGGGTTCCTGTCACATGGATAACCGTTTTGCATCCCTCTACTTTCAGTGTATGAGTTTCTTTTTTAACTAGATGCCTTTATTGTATACAGAATATTGTTGGATTTTGCTTCTTAATCCAATCACCAGTCAATATTTTTTGAGTGGTGAACTGAGGCCATTAACATTGATGGTTATAACAGATATGTATTGACTTACCATCACCATGTTATTATCCTGTTATTGACTCTTTTTAATCCCCCCTACTTAATTAATTGCCTTGCATGCTGGGAGTGCTCTGTTGGGACTCACGGAGTTGTGATCTTCATTGATTTTTTTCTATGATACTATTTAGAATTGCTTGGAGTGCTGGTTTGTATTCATGAAGTTTCTCAGGTATTCTTATTCATGGAAGTATCTTATTTCCCCAGCAATTTTGAAAGATAGTTTTCAGGATACATCAGTCTAGGTTGTTTTCTTTTTCTCATTGAGTTTATTGGTATATTTTAAGTATATAGCACAGCTACATTCAAAATTAGGATCTTGTACCTTTACATGACAGGTCTTGTTTCTCATTTTTCCCCTTATCACTGCCCTCCCTTCATCCCCTCCTCCCTTCCCTATTTACAAATATTTTATTTACATTTTTTCATTTTCTCATGTATTTTTTATTTTCCCTTATTACGTTTTCCCCTACCCTTCCCACTTCCCCTACACCTTTATCTCTTTTCTTCCTATTTCACGTTGTCAATTCTATCATTAGGATTTTATGTACCATTGTAGTTTTTCACACCAGAGAAACTACTTGGTATTTATACATGTGTGACTCAATTATTTAACTTAGGAGTATATCCTCAATATGTATCCATTTTACTATGAACTACTCTAATTTCTCATTCTTTATTGCTGAGTAGTATTCCATTTCATAGAAAAAAAATCTTCTTTATCTATTCTCCAACTGATGGGCAAATGGGCTGTTTCCAAGTTTTAGCTATTACAAACTGTACCACTATAAACATAGGTGAACATATATCACTGTGACATGATTCTTTTAATTGTTTTGGAAAGATACTGAGCAGAGGTATGGCTGGGTCAAATGGAACCTCTAATCCCAGCTCCTTTGAGGTATCTCCATATAGATTTCCATAGTGTTGCACCAGTCTGCACTCCCACCAACAATGGAGAAGGGTTCCTTTCACCCCACAACTCCACCAACATTTTTATTGGTTGATTTCTTGATAGCCGCCATTCATTGTGGAGTGAGGTGGAATCTCATTGTTGATTTCATCTGCATCTCTCAAATGACCAGTAATGTGGAACATTTTTTTATATATTTACTTGCTGCTTTTACTTCTTTGTCTGAGAAATGTGTGTTCATTACAGATGCCCACTTTTTAATTGGGTCTTTACATTTGGAGGCATAATTTTTTTGAGTTCTTCATATATTCTAGATAATAGTCCTTTGTCTGAGGAGCAGCTGATAATTTTTTTTTCCTGCATTCTAGGTTGCCTCTTAATTCTGTTGATGGTTTCTTTTGCAGTGCAGAAGCTTTTTAATAAGATGAGATCCCAGGTGTTGATTCTTTCTGCTAGTTCCTGTGCTACTGAGGATTTTTTCATAAAATCATTTCCTATGCTAATGTCTTCAAGAGTTTTGATTAACTTATCTTCCAGCAAATTTCGTGACTCTTTTTTAATATTTAGATCTTTAATCCACTTGGATTTTAGTTTAGTTTAATCTTTTGCAGGTTGAAATCCAGTTTTTTGAACACCATTTACTAAAGAGGCTATCTTGCCTCCAGTGAGGATGGTTGGCTCCTTTGTCAAGTATGAAGTAGCTGAGTACATCCAGAGTCATTTTTGTATCTTCCAATCTATTCCAGTGATCCTCAGGTCTGTTTCTTTGCCAGTACCATGCTGTTTTTATCACAGTGGCTTTGTAGTATAGTTTCAATTTGAGAATTGTTATACCCACTTCCATGTCTCTGTTGCCTAGGAGGGCTTTTACTATTCTAGGTCTCTTCTGGTTCCAAATGAATTTTTGGATTATTTTTTCTAGTTCTGCAACTATAGTGTAGGTTGTTTTCTTTTAAGGCTTGAAATACCTCACTCCAGATTCTTCTTGACTTGAGGGTTTGTGTCAAAATGTCTTCTGTGCTTCTGATAGGTTTTCCTTTGCATGTGAATTGTTTCTTTTCTCTAACTGCTTATAGTATTTTGTTCTGTTGGGATTCTGGGATCTTAATTATTATATGTCTATATGTAGATTTTTTTTTAATCAGGGCTAGTTGGAGTCCTATAAGCCTCAATTATCTGTATGTCAAATACTTTTGCTTAGTTTTGGAAGTTTTCTGTCACTAATTCTGTGAACAAATTTTAATATCATTTTTACTTTTTCCTTCTTTTTCCTGGACTCCTATCAGTCTTATATTATTCTTCTTTGTATCATCTAAGAGCTGTAGGATTGATTTCTCATGTTCCCTTACTATTTTGAAGAGATCCTTTTTTTTTCCCATGGTCACTGATCTCCATCCTGTCTTCTATATCTGATATCATATCTTCAGATTGGCCTAATTTGTTACATAAACTTTCAATAGAGTTTTTAATTTCCTGTATATCTGTTTGAATCTGTTTCATGGTTTCCATTTCTTTCCTATGCTGGGCATACAATGCTTCTATCAGGGTCCTGAGCTCATGTACATTTTCTATCCTTTTTTTTTCCAGAGTGTTTAATCATGCCATTCATTCTGCTCCCCATCTCTGCAGCTGTCTGGGAAATTATTTCTGTTTTGAATTTTTCTAGAGTCTCATTCATCTGTTTTGTTACTTCCTATGCTATCAGTTCAGGGTGTCTTGGTGGTGGATTATCAGACTTTTCTGCCTGATTTTCCCTAGAATTTGCCCTCAGTAAACAGGAAGTCTGTGTTTGTGCTTGAGCCTGTTTTTATGTCTGCCCATTTTTATTTTTGTTGTTGGTACTGTCCTTGGTTTAATACCTTGGTTTATGCTTGAATCTTCCTGTTATAGCTTGTCTTCAGGATTCGAGTCTGTAACGACTCTTTGACAATCTCATTTTCATTATACTAGGAAGGACAACCGACCAGTGCAATCACAACATCTTAGTCCAAGTGGTGCAATCAGCAACAAAAAAGCATTAAGCACAGCTTAGAAAAGAACAATGTGTGCTAGTTATAAATCTATCACTCTTAATCTCCTGGCTATTAAACCAAAATCAAGGATACAGCCCAGGACAATGGGCTTTATAACCCCCCTGTGCGTCTGTGGTTTCAATCCACTTACTAGCACAGCCAGAAAGCTAGAGTTGCATGGGGGGTGGCGGCTGAGGGGAGAGCTGCAGGACAGCCCCACACACTTCTCCCTCTTAGTGATTTGCTGCCATGGTGTGGTGGCTAAGGTGAGAGCTGCAGGGTAGCTCCAAGCAGTCTGCCTTGTATCATTCTGCTGCAGAAGTCTGGTGGCTCTAAGGATCATTTTTTAATGGTGGAAGTTCCAAAGTGTAATAAAGCACCTTATAAATTAGGAGGATGCTCTGGTAACAGACTGTGTAACTCATAAAAGCATAAAAAGTGTGATAATGCAACTAATATTTGGAGTTTAAAATATTATTACAGTAAAAGACACATTGCCATGAATCTCCCTCACAATGATCTCCCTTGCTTCTAACATGCTTACCCTATCATTCTTAGCATTTTTCAAAGTGGTTCTGGAAAAATACTTTGTGAGTCTCTTTAGGTATGCTGCTGTGGCTGCCTTGATATCCTGCATGAATTCAATACATTTAGCTTTGATGGCCATTTTCACTTTGGGGAAGAGCCAGAAGTCGCCTTGTTCCAGATCCTATGAATATGATGGAAAACAACATATTATATCATTTTTATGAGCCAAGAGTACCTTTCATTTGGATGGCATGCTCCAGCAGCATTCACTATATTTTTGAGAAAATTTCATAAAAATACACACAAAAGAAGACTTTAGAACTGCTTAAGAAAGTGGAAAGAAGCTTGAGCTGTCTTCAAAGTGACCATATTTTGAAAAGGATTAATAGCAATGCATTTAACTGAAATAGTTTTAAAATTTAAATATCTGCTATGTGTTTTGATCATACCTGATAACAAGTATTAGAGCAAAGCGTATTTAAAAGATTTATCTCTTACACTCTGTTTTCCTGTGTTATGATAGTTAAAAAGTACATGCAGCTTATTGTTTTAACATAATGTTTTGGAACTCTCAAGGTGATCTAGGTCCTTGTGAATTAGAGAACAGAGGAGTTAATACATCCTCTGAAAAAAATGTAAATGCTTGACAATTGAGTGGTACAAGTAGAATAGCTCTAATCGATTTCTCTCTTATTGATACAGTACAAGGAGAAACACACATGCTTGTTACCACACACTTTTAGATAGTATTCAAACAAATATTTAAAACAATCTCTATCTACCACCTTGCCAGTTTGGGCTTTGAGCTACTAGAGAGACAGGAAAAGAAGGAGATAATACTGTGGTTAAAAACATAACACTTGATTTCCAGAGCATATTTGAGGTTGGGTATATCTAGATTCACAAGGGATCTTCTGGTGCTTCCACAGCCTTCCATAAGTAGTGCAGTATTTGAACATAACCCTAACAAGGAGAGCATCCTGTTAATGTCACTTGCCAAGAAGTTGAAGTTTTCTTCATTGCATTGCACAAATAAGTAAGACTCAGACAGAACATTGTCCATGAGATGAGCTAATTAAATGATTGGTGAAGGAAGTAGAAGGTAAATTAGTAACTTTAGTTATGCAACCACCTGTAAAATTAGGGACTATATCCAATTTTAAAATCTTTTTGTATTCTTCCAAAAGGATTGAAATTGATGATTTTGTAGATTTATTTTTCTAGTACCAGTTTTGTGCACCATATGAAGTGCTCTTCTATTGGAATGAACGGAACTTCCATAATCAGTTAGTACACCACTCTTAGTAAGTTGTTTCTCATTTATTGCCTTAAGAGAGGGGAAAATGAGTTCACTTTCTTAGGTCTAGTGACTGTGTTTCATCGCAGAACATCACATGCTGACTTAAGCTGGGGTGATAGGTGTGACCCTACTCTGCCCCCCTAAGAACTAGCTGTAGCAGCTGCAGCATCTAGATTTAC
Source organism: Fukomys damarensis (assembly GCF_012274545.1). Taxonomy (NCBI): domain Eukaryota; kingdom Metazoa; phylum Chordata; class Mammalia; order Rodentia; family Bathyergidae; genus Fukomys; species Fukomys damarensis. Next base: position 21,635,588 of record NW_022900913.1, on the reverse strand, counting down.
TGGAGTGGATTCAGATTTAGCCAGAGGCTACAATCTCCCTAGTGGCTCTTTTCAGGGGAATTATTTCCTTACAGTTTTGCTCAATAAGAAAAGATATGAGGAGGAACTGCAGAGAAACATCATCCCTTTCTTTCCTAAAGAAACTGATATGTCATTTCCAGTGTTAAATGATTTCCAGAAGTGGCCCCAGGACTGAGGAGTCTTATATTTGTTTTCTTTGATAAGATGCTCCATAAAACATCATTTTTTTTGTCTTTGCTTACCCTGTTGCTTTTGTGTGATTTTTCATACCAGTAATAAAAATTGCTCATATAAGATTTGCCTCATGCTCTGCTTTCTAGGTAACCCGGAACAAAACACAATATTTGTGGGGCAGATAGATAATGATAAAATTTAGGGCAAGTTAAGGGACAATTTAAGCTTTTATAATTACATGGGGCATAAAATTTATGTCTTGAGTTACCAGCCCTATATCTCATGACATTATTGAAGCTAAGCAGTACAAATGAAGCAAAACTATGAGTCCCAATACAGAAAAGATACTTGCAATTATGTTTCTCAAAGAGAGTTTCTTTTGCTCTTTCATTGTGAACAGATGCAACAAATTAATTTTTCTCCTTGTAGAGCTATGAAACAGTTTCAAAGAACCTGTCAGCAATGACCTTTAAAAAGATATTGCCCTTTTTATCTCCTAAGTGTGAATAAGCAAAAATGTGGCTGCACATGAACTGTACTGCAAATGTCCATCACAAGAATGGATAAAGCAATAATTAGGAACAGGGTGATACCAAGTTGCTCAATGCACTCACATACAGAGAGTTCCAGTGTTTAGGTAAGTAATTACTTTTCACATTCAAAAGAGAAATGTGAAAACTTTTCTACTCAAGGCTGTATTACTAGATTTTTAAACCATTCTCAGCAATATCCAATTTAATTCCTCCTAATATAATAATGAACTTGAAGAAAATGTGTGGTAATGAAACACTTGAAATACTGAAAAGTTTGTGCTTATTTAAAAAATAAATCCTTGCACTGAAGGTTATGCAGCAATATGAATAAAAGAAGGCAAGAAGTCTCTTGGATTTTTCTTTTCTTTTTTTTTTTACGAAAGATATGTACATCGTAGACTTTTCTTTGTGTTTAACAGAGAAATACTCATGCTGATCTCTTCGTATAAAAAAATGCACCTGTTAATTATCACTAACTCCATTAACTCTTTTACTAATGAGTAGGACTGAGACCTGTTTCCAAGTCTTTGGCAGGAGGAGAGATTTTCAAACCACCTCTCTGAGCTACTGAAACTCAAGTCTTTGGCGAGGAGAGATTTTCAAACCCCCTCTCTGAGCTACTGAAACTCGTTTATTTACACCATGTTTCAAGACTGTATTTTTGCTCACGTACTGTCTTACTCTTCTTATCACTGAGGCAAAACACTCAACATTCACAAGTTAAGGGATAAAAGGTTTATTTATCTCACAGTTTGTGTAGGTTTCAGTCCACATTGGCTGTTTCCAAGGCAGGGTGGCATGACAGACAAGCATCTCAGAGGAGAAACAGTTCATGGTGGATGGAAAGTAGCAAAGCAACAAGGGAGGACTACAGCTCTTTCTGTGTTTTAAATCTTATCCAGGGTACTTCGCTCAGGCAGTGCTCACATCCTTAATCCTAGTGCCCTTGAACTAGCATTGCACTATGAAAAATTCCAATGTCAAACACTTTATAACCAGCCACCTCTGAAAAAGCCCCAACTGTAATTGTATGAGGCTTTAGGGGACATCTAAACACAAGCCGTAAAATGTATCAAGTTACTTCTGAAAGGTGTAGGAACCGCTTGGAAACATGGAAAACACTTTTCACCTCTTGCTGCTAGTCCCTTAGACTTTAAGATCAGAACAAAAGTCATGTTTCTTTTCCCAAAAATCTAACATATTTTATGTGTTTTAAATTTTCTTTACATAAACACTATAGCCAAGATTTAGGAGCTTTTAAAGAAATAATTTTAGAAATTTAGGGTAAAGTGGCATGTGTTATATTTAACATTTCTGAATGGAAAATATGCTAGAAGCCAGCTAGGTTAACATAACTAGGTTATAATAGAGTTTGATAAGGAAATAGATGAACAAGAAAATTTCTTGGGTTACCAACTGGTAAGAAAATTAGTTACTAATTGTTAAGAAAATCAATATGATAGCAATGAACTATTTTACTTTTTAAGAAGATGACAAAATATAATTCAAGCTATTTCTTACCTAAACAGAATATATCATTTAACAATTCAGCACTATTTGCTGATTCCAATCTTTTATCTTAATCATATATATTTGTGACAGCAATCTGAAAATCTAAGCTGAACTTATTTATTGAATACCTACATTTAAGTATTTACATTTCTTGCTAAGTTTTCCAAGCATAACATGTTGAATAAATGGGAAAGAATAGCAAAATGCAAAAATTCTTTTAAATATCAGAAGTATTCATGTAAGAAAATCTATAAGAATTTAATTAATTGAAGAACAATTTAATTATTTTCCACCTAAAATATTAAAGTACTTAAAGATTATGAATGTGACTCACTGAGTCGAGGTGTGTGTGTGTGTGTGTGTGTGTGTGTGTGTGTGTGTGTGTGTGTTGGGGATCAAACTCAAAGCCTGGAACATGCTAGGGAAGCATGCTGTTAAATGAGCTATACTTTTAGTCCAGAATCAGGTTTTTAAAACTATTTGGCTAAGACAAAGTTTACCTGACAGAAAGTGACACAGGTGTATTGGTTCACAATATATTCCTTGATCACATCTCCCATTTTTCAGTGAAGTTTATAATTGCAATAATTTTTTTTGGTATTTCTTTTCACTCATACACACATTTTCCCCAAGAAGTAGCCACTTCATCTGTTCTACTCTTTATTTTAATATATATTACCTTTTATTTTTTTGGTACCGGGGATTGAACTCGGGTCCTTGCGCTTGCAAGGCAGGCCACCGAACAGCTGAGCTAAATCCCTGGCTATATTACCTTTTTAAATTTAAAAAAAATATATTCCACATTACAGTTTTGAAAGTTTCTGTACTGTTGTCAGTTGTCATCATGGTTTCTAAGAACAAGAATCAAACCTTTGGATCATTATCCGAGCCCACTTCCCTATAGATATTATGGTCAGTAGATAAAAAATACAGTTTTACACTAGGACTAAAGGTTATGTATATGCATGTTAGATGATTATAAGAAGAAACGAAAATTTTGTTTTTAACAGAGTTTTGAAAATGCCACTCAAAAATTTATACATTCAAAATAATTTCCTTTAACATTGAGGAAGAAATAATAACATTGTAGAAGAAATTTCATAGAAATGTGTAATTGATTATAAATAATTTATGGAAATGCAGTTGAGTAGTACAGGTGGCACAATGGGGCCTGAAGATCACTCCCTCCACACCCTTTAGTTTGAGCAACACCTCAGGCTCAATCCTCCTTCCACTGATACATCTAAATTAGTCACAGTGAGCTCTGGAACAAGCATAGTTGTTGAAAGTCCCTAACTCAGGATGTCTCAGCATTCTGTTAGTTACTCCTGGCAGTCTTACCTGGAGCCCCACCAGAAGGCACCTGTGCTGGGGGTGTCTTGTTAGATAGCTGAACATCTGACTTATCTGTGTGCCTTTGCTTTTCCTGCTGTCCCGGCACCAGTCTTCTGTTTGTACCACTTGTTTATTTCTGCTGTCACAAATCTATCCCGAGTACATTTCCCATTATCTTCAATAAATGTAGCTGGCTGTCTTTCACATTTGATGTACACGTGCAAATCTTTGCTTACCACTTACAAGAGCTTGGAATCTATCTGTTGGATCTATCCCACTGCACTGAGAAGAAACCAAATGATTTTGAACTAGGAAAAACTGGGAGACTTACATTATTTCCAAACTTACTGTAAACCTTAGTCTAAGCTGTGTGACATCGGCTTAAATATAGAAATTGAAGTATAGAGCTTAAAATGAAGGAATGCATACATGGTTAATTGATTTTTAACAAAAAATTCAATTTCATATAAAAGGGGTGCTTTTCAAACAAAAGCCTATGGGAACAAGTACATATTCTTATGGAAAAAATAAAAGATAAGTAGAGTCTCTGTCCTAACTTACCTAAGCATAAAATTAGTCCTGTATGGATCACAGACATAACATTAAAGATTAGAAATTAAATAATAACTTTTAAACTTGATAATATATAGCCAAATTTTTACTTAACAGTGAGAGTAAAATTTTCCTTCTATAATTGGGCACAAGAATGACTTTCTGCTTTCTTTAGATCTAATAAAAAATGAACTGAAAGTGCCCATTAGCTAAATTAGACAAACAAAATGTATAAATGCCATGCATTTGTTAGGAACAGTAATATTTTGAAATAACATGAACATAACGTGAAGAATTAAATTTTTTGTAAGTATAATCTTAACTGAAAAACAAAATCAAAACCATGTGGATAGATTTCCAATACAAATGTGAAGGAAAAAATGCATTAGAATTTCTAGTGACCTTCCTTAAGATAGAAATAATTGATGAAACAAAGTTTGTGCTGCAATGCTTTACTTTCCAGTCCAGTAGCAATACTAAGCTCCTAGTATCCTTGAGAGATACGACTTCTACATCGTAGAAACTGTTTCTAATTGAGGATATGTAGATGAACATTGTGATGAAGTATTTTCCTCCTGTACAAACGTAAATGATGAAAATGAGACCCAGGACGGGACACAGAGAGAAGGTTGGGGACAGTTTCCATTCCAGCATAGATTTGCTTTCTGTGTCAGTCTGGGTGTGTAACTTACCAGCAGAGAAAGAGAGAGAGAAAGAGCAGTCTAAAGCTGGGGCTCAACTCCTGATGGAGGCTTAAGAAAGGTCTCTGACAGCATTGTTTAAAAATCCCTCTGAAATAGAGGATATTCAATGATCCGATGATCCCTGAAAGAGATGGCTTTCATCTCACTGAGGAGTGCAGGTAGGAATGATAGATACGGGGAGAATTTCTGTCAATTACCTAGTTGGGCTGTCAGGACCTAGTTTTTACTGAGGGACCTTTGGGTATTTGCTATAGAGTAGGCCTTGCCACAAACCCTCAGTTGTTGTCTCAGTTTTCATTACTTCCACACAATCAGAGATCTATCTCCAGAATGAAATTTAGTTGTGGGTATGGTCAATGTTCCATCCACCATTGGCTTTAATGGGAATGAGATTCATCAAAGGGCAATTAGTCAAACCTATCCTCTGCTTTGGAAGTGGCAGATGCTCTAAGGGCAATTACTAGCTGGCAGAGTAATTACTAATTGTTTAATATTCATTTTAATTCATTAATTTTATTTGTGCATTTAAGGTATACAATGTAGTGACATCTGTCATTGAAAATTTGCACCTTAACATAATCCATCTTGGTTCTTATTTTTCGCCATTCCCCTCCCCTCCCTTCAACCACTCTATACTTCCTTATCTACAAAGACTGTTTCCATTTTTCCTTTTTCTCATGTTAATTCCATTCCCATCTTTCTTTTCCCTACCCCTCCCACTTCCCCTTTACACCTTTTCTTCCCATTTCGTATTGTATCTTCTAGCTTTTAGTCCTTATGTACAATTTTAGTTTCTCACACTAGAGGAACTTTTTTTTTCTTTTTTGAGGGGGATCACTCTCAGGTCCTTGCTCTTGCGAGGCAGGCAGCAGAACCACTGGGCTAAATCCCCAGCCTGAAAATATTTGGTATTTACACATAGGCATCCTATTTATTTCACTTAAGATTACTACCTCAATGTGTATCCATTTACTTTTAAATATCTCTTGTTTCTCATTCTTTATGGCTGAGTAGTACTCCATTTTATAAAACAAACAAACAAACACATTTTCTTGATCTAGTTTCCTGCTGATGAGCAATTCGGCTGCTTCCAAGTTTTAGTTATAATGAATTGTGCTGCTATGAACGAGGGTGCACATATATCACTGTGGTATGATTATTTTAATTATTTGGGGAAGATACCCAGCAGATGGATAGTTGGGTCAAATGGAACCTCTAATCCTAGTTTTTTGAGGTAGCGCCACACTGATTTCCACAGTGGTTGCACCAGTCTGCACTCCCACCAGCAGTGGAGCAGGGTTCCTCTTTCCCCACAGCCCTGCCAGCATCTGTTGTCGGTTGATTTTATGATAGCAGCCATTCTTTGGGGGGTGAGGTGGAATCTCAGTGTTGTTTTCATTTGCATCTCTCAAATGACCAGTGATGTGGAGCATTTTTTTTTATATCTTTATTTACTATTTCTATTTCATTTTTTGAACGCAGGCCCTTGTGCTGGTAATTCAGGCACTGGAACCACTGAGCTAAATATCTAGCCCTGAAATTTCTACATCTTTGTCTGAGAAATGTCAGATAATTTCAGATGCCCATTTTTGGATTGGGTCTTTACATTTGGGAGGTCTGATTTTTTGAAGTTCTTTACATATTCTAAATAGTAGACCTTTATCTGAGGAAGAGCTGGTGAAAAGTTTCTCCCACATTGTGGGTTGTCTCTTCATACTATTGGTTGTTTCTCTTGCTGTGTTTAGTATTCTCTAAGGGACAGATAAAGTCCTGAACTGTCCTTACTTGAGGACACCCACTTTACAGCATTTTAAAAATGTGCTTGTAGTTACCATTAAAATCTGCTAGATGGCAAGATAACATTACTTTTTTCTCTAGCACTGTTGTCTAGCGAAACAATGAATGTCACTTTAGAAATTAAGTTCCAAAGCAACATATACAAAACAAGAATAATATGAGAGTAATTTTAACAAAGGAGAAACAAGCAATTTGCACAAATATAAGCCATACAACCTACAATATAAGACAATTTTGAAACAAAAGTCAGAAATTTATTAAACAAAGGCCAGAATTTATGAAACAGAAAGAATTTATAAAAAAAGACCCAGAATTTACAAAACAAAAATTAAAATCGATGAAGCAAAGAGAGCAAAAGTTAGATTCTATGAAACAAAGACAAACTCTTAGCTCCAACCAACGATAGTGCTTGGGCCTCCACATGATACAGGGCAGCAAATAATACAAAGAAGAAAATATTATAACTTCCAAACCTAGATATCTGAAACATATTGTGTTCTCTAAAATCAAAGAATGACTGTTCATAACAATGGAGGTTAAGAGTAGGAAAAATTTCTTGAGAGAAAGGTAACTTCTGTCTAAGGGAGAGAGAAGGAGGGCTGAAAAGTATGTTTCACCCTAATGTTTTATTCTTGACAAAGGAACTGTGTTACCCAGCAGACCCCTGGAGCTTATTCACATTGCTTAACTAAAACAAGATGTTTATTGTTTTGCGATTTTTCCACTTTTTTTCTCCTCTAACCTTTGGCAACCACTGTCCCTCATTAATTCTCTAAATTTGCTTATTAGATGTGTAATGAAATAAAAATCATATAGTACATTTTTTCTTACAAGTGAGCCCTTAAGTTTCATTCATGTTGTTTGTTGCTTATTTCAACATTTCCTCTATTTTGAAGACTGCATAATATTCCAATATATGCACATACTATATGGTCTTTATCCAGTCATCTATTGATGGATATTTATTTATTTTTATTTTTTTTCTTGTATTGAGTTTATTGGTACATTTTAGGTATGCATTACAGTTACATTCGTCATTGGGATCTTGTACCTCTACATGACAGGTACATGACAGGTACATGACAGGTTCCCTCCCTTCATCCCCTCCTCCCCTCCCCATTTACAAATACTTTATTTCCATTTTTCAATTTCTCATTTTTTTGTCCCTTATTTCCTTTCTCCTATGCTTCTCGCTTTCCCTACACCTTTAACCCTTTTCTTCCCATTTCAAAATGTCTGTTATCTCATTAGGATCTTATGTACTATTACAGTTTACTCACACCAGAGAAATGATTCAGTATTTACATGTGTGACTTATTTATTTCACTTAGGAGTATATCCTCAATATGTATCCATTTTCCCATAAATGAATCTAATTTCTCATTCTTTATGGCTGAGCAGTATTCCATTTTATAGAAAAAACACGTCTTCTTTATCCAATCTTCAATTGTTGGGAAAATGGGCTGTTTGAAAATTTTAGCTATTAAAAACTGTGCTACTATAAACATGGGTGTGCATATATCACTCTGGCATGATTCTTTTAATTCTTTTGGAAAGATACCCATCAGAGGGATGGCTGGGTCAAATGGAAACTATAGTCCCAGCTCTTTGACGTATCTCCATATTGATTTCCATACTGGTTGCACCAGTATACACTCCCACCAACAATGGAGAAGGGTTCCTTTCTCCCCTCAACCCCGCCAACATCTGTTGTTGTTTGATTTCTTGATAGCAGCCATTCTTTGTGGGGTGAAGTGGAATCTCATTGTTGATTTCATCTGCATCGCTCAAATGACCAGTGACGTGGAACATTTTTTTTCATATATGTACTTGCTGCTTTTATTTCTCTGAGAAATATCTTTTCATTTCAGATGCCCATTTTTGAATCAGGTCTTCATATTTGGGGGCTTATTGCTTTGAATTATTTATATATTCTAGATAATAGGCCTTTGTCTGAGAAGCAGCTGGTAAAAAATTTTCCCACATTGCAGGTTGTCTCTTAGTTCTGTTGATGGATTCTTTTGCAGTGCAGAAGCTTTTTAATAAGATGAGATCCCAGTTGTTGATTCTTTCTCTGAGTTCCTATGCTACTGAGGATTTCTTCATAAAGTCTTTTCCTATACCAATGTCTTCAAGAGTTCTGCCTAACTTATCTTCCAGCAAGTTTACTGTTTCTGTTTTATTATTTGGATCGTTAATCCACTTGGATTTTAATTTAGTGCATGGTAAAGGTAAGGGTCTAGTTTTAATCTTTGGTAGGTTGAGATCCAGTTTTGCCAACACCATTTATTAAAGAGGCCATCCTTCCTCCACTGGGGATGGTCAACTCCTTTGTCAAAAATGAGGTAGCTGAGTACATCTGGTGTTTTTTGGGTTTTTGTTTGTTTGTTTGTTTGTTTATTTTTGTCTTCCTATCTGTTCCACTGATCCTCAGGTCTGTTTCTTTGCCAGTACAATGCTGTTTGTACCACAGTGGCTTTGCAGTATAGTTTCAAATTGGGAATTGTTATACCTGCTGCCATGTCTCCTTTGCCTAGGATGGCTTTTGCTATTCTAGGTCTTTTATGGTTCCAAATGAATTTTTGGATTATTTTTTCTAGGTCTGTGAAATATACTGTTGGAATTTTAATTGGCATTGCATGGAATCTGTATACTAGTTTTGGTAGTATGGCCATTTTCACTATGTTGATTCTTCCTACCCAGGGGCAGGGGACATCTTTCCATTTTCTTACATCCTCTTTAATCTCTTTTTTCAGAGGGCTGTAGTTTTCAGTGTAGAGGTCTTTTGCTTCTTTTGTTAGACTGATTCTAAGATACTTCATTTTTTTGGATGCTATTGTGAAAGGAATTGTTTCCCTAATTTCTCTCTCAGTGAGTATGTTATTTGTGTACAAGAAGGCTGTTGATTTTTGGATGTTGACCTTGTATCCAGCTACTCTGCTAAGTGGCAATCAAGTCTAGAAGTCTTTTGGTAGAGTTTTTTTGGTCTTCAATGCAGAGCATCATATTGTAAGCAAATAATGACAGTTTAACTTCTTCCTTTCCTGTCTTTGTTGCTTTAATTTCTTTCTCTTGTCTAATTGCTGTGGCTAATGTTTCCAGAACTATATAGAAGAGGAGTGGTGATAGTGGGCATCCTTTTCTTGTTCCTGATTTTAGCGTGAAGGTTTTCAGTTTTTGGCCATTTAATATGATGTTGGCTGTTGGTTTTTCATAGATAGACTTTATTAATTTGAGATACAGACCATCCAATATTTTGCAGGGTTGTTATCATGAATGGGTGTTGAATTTTATCAAATGCTTTTTCTGCATCTATTGAGAGGATCATATGGTTTTTGTTCTTGACTTTGTTAATATAGTGTATTACATTTATTGACTTACATATGTTGAACCATCCTTGCATCCCTGGAATAAATCCAACTTAGTCAGGACGTATGATCTTCTTGATGATTCTCTGTATTCTGTTTGCTAGTATCTTATTAAGGATTTTTGCATCTATATTCATTAAGGAGATTGGCCTGTAGTTCTCTTTTTTAGTTGTGTCTTTCTCTGGTTTGTGAATCAAAATGATACTTGCTTCCAGGAATAAATTTGGAAGTATTACTTCCCTTTCAATTTCACTGAAAGGTCTGAAGACTACTGGCAGTAGTTCTTCTCTAAATGTCTTGTAAAATTCAGTAGTGAATCCATCAGGACCTGGGCTTTTCTTTGTAGGTAAATTTTTAATTGCATTTTCAATTTCACTGATTGTAATTGGGATGTTTAAAATGTTTTTATCTTTTTTTTCAACTTTGGTAATTCATAAGTTTCTAGAAATCTGTCCATTTCTTCTGTATTTTACATTTTGTTAGAGTATAGGTTCTCAAAGTAAGTATTGACTATCCTCTTGATTTCTGTTGGATCTGTTGTGACATCACCTTTTTCATTCCTAATTGCATGAATCTGAGCCTTTTCTTTCCTTTTTTTCATAAGGTTATCTAAGGGTTTATCAGTTTTATTTATTCTTTCAAATAACCAACTCTTCAATTCATTTATTTTTTGTATCATTTTCTTAGTGTCCATTACATTGATTTCTGCTCTAATCTTTATAATTTCCTTTCTTGCTTGAGCTTTGGGTTTTTCTTGCTCTTGTTTTTCTAGGAGTCTAAGATTCATCATTAGGTTGTTTATTTGAGCTTGCTCTGTTTCCTAGTGTGGGCATTCAGTGTTAAGAATTCTCCACATAGAACTGCTTTCATTGTGTCCCATAGATTCTTGTATGCTGCATTGGCATTTTCATTTATTTGTAAAAACTGTCTGATTTTTTCTTTAATTTCCTTTGTGATCCATCAATTGTTCAGGAGAGTGTTGTTCAGTTTCCATGTGTTTGTGAAGTTCCTATCATTTCTTGTGCTATTGATCTCCAGCTTGATTGATTGCACTATGATTTGATAATATACAGAGGATAACTTTGATTCTTTTGCATCCATTCAAACTTATTCTGTGCGCTAATATGTGATCTATCTTGGAGAATGACCCATGTGCAGCTGAAAAGAATGTATATTCTGATTTCCTGGGGTGGAACACTCTATAGACATTTATTAAGTCCATGCGTTCAAAAATTGGTTCAGTTCTATTATTTTGTTGTTGAGTTTTTGCCTAGATGATCTGTCTATTTGTGAACGTGGGGTATTTAGATCCCCCACTACAATTGTATTAGTGCATATTTGGGTTTTCGTGTTTCTTAATATTTCTTTTATATAATTGGGGCATTAATATTTGGTGTATATATGTTTATTATTGAATTGTTCCCTTTACAAGGATGTAGTGGCCTTCTTTGTCTCTCTTAATGAGTTTTGGTTTGACATTTACTTTGTCTGCAAATAAGATTGCTATCCCTGCTTTTTTCCCGGCTCCTGTCACATGGAGAATTGTTTTCCACTTTCTCTTTCAGTCTCTGGGCTTCTTTTTGCACTAGGTGTATTTCTTGTATACAACATATTGTTGGATTTTGCTTCTTAATCCATTCTGCCAGTCTATTCCTCTTGATAGGTGAATTGAGGCCATTGACATTGATGGTTATAAATGATATGTACTGACTTAGTATCGCCATGTCATTGTCCATTTGTTGACTCTTTTTACTCCCCCTCCCTCTCCTTTTAGTTCCTTGCCTTGCCTATTTGATTTGGTCTGTTGGGCCTCATAGTGTTGTGACCTTCATTGCCTTTTTCTAGGATATTGTGTAGAATTCCTTGTAGTGCTGGTTTGGTGTTCATGAAGTTTCTCAGGTGTTGTTGATGGATATTTAGATTGTTTAACCATATTACATACTGTGAATATGGCAATGATAGATTTTAAAGGGTGCATATATATTCAAGATCTTGATTTCAATTATTTTTATAAGAGCCCAGCAGCGGTATTGTTAGATTATATGAGATTTTTGCTTTCAATTTTTAAATGGCCCTTTATACTATTTCTCACAGAGGTTGCACCGTTTTATACTCACACCAAAAATAGGCTAGGGTTCCAACTTTTTCATGTCTAAGTTAATAGCCCTTTATACTATTTCTCAAAGAGGTTGCACTATTTTATACTCACACAAAAAATATGCTAGGGTTCCAACTTTTTCATGTCCAAGTTGAGACTTGCTATCTTTCATCTTTTGATAATAACCATTTTTTACTTCATTTCTTTTTTTATTTATTTGTTGGTTTTTTGAGACAGGGTCTCACTATGTAGTAGAGACTGTCCTGGAACTTACTATTTAGCCCATGCTGGCCTGGAACTCACAGCAATCCTCCTGCCTCAGCCTCCCTAGTGCTGGGATTACAGGCATTAGCCACCGTGCCTAGCTCAGATGATAGCCATTTTTAAATGTGACAGATGATACTTTCACCTTTTTTTTTTTTTTTTTTTTACCGGGGATCGAACTTGGGTCCTTGCGCTTGCGAGGCAGGACACCGAACTGCTGAGCTAAATCCCTGGCCCCATCTAGTTTTGCTTTGTCCTTCCTGGGTGATGATGCTGTGCATTTTCAAAATTCATATTGGACAATTTTGTGTCTTCTATTATTAAAAATAATTTGAACATTCATTTTGTCAATGTTTCAAGATTCCAAAGTTAAGACTACTATTATTTTATATCAGTGTACATGACAATATAATAGTTTTATAATATTATTTGTAAATAATTCAGTCAGTGTGTCTTTGAGGACTGTGCTATTCTATCCATAGCATAATTTCATTCTGATATTTAAAATTTAATTAAGATTTTTAATTTGCTTCTCTGCTAAAATGCAAATCATAAATTAATTAGAAAATACTACCAATCCAATCCTATTTGTACATATTTGTTTGAGTTCTATAGATAGAAATGCAGATAAAAGTACATGGAGAACATGGAATGACAAAGTAGTTAGTACCATTTGCACTTCAGAAATGGAGGCGTAGTTGATGTCAAGCCAGTTATCATCAAAGGTAGGTGTAGCAGTCAGCTTTGCCATTGCTAGGTCAAAATATCTGAAGCCCACATACTAAAGGAGGAGAGCTTTATTTGAAAATAGTTTCAGATGTTTCAGCCAATGGTTAGCACTTGCCAAAATCAAAATGGCAAAGCATAAGTGCATAGCTGAGGAAAATTGGTCCATGTATATCCAGGAAACAGAGATAGCAAGAAAGCAGGAGAAATATTGAATCTCCAAAGTGATATCACTGGTGATCCTCCTTCTTCAACTCATCCTTACTCTATATAACAGCACATTCAACTGTGAACTTATGAATAGATCAATTCACAATTTAGTATCACAACACCAAGATTCAATCACTTCCAAAAACACTACATCTGAACACACGAGTCTTTTGGGGAATATTTTAGAGCATATTTAACAACATAATTTTTTTAATATGCCACAAATTGCCTGAGGATGATGTTTTATATTTAAAGATTTTAATAAATAATCTTAACCAAGAAGCAATACTGTAAATATTACCGAAATCCACATTTTATTGACCACTTGCTGTGTATGTGATAAAGGATAGTGATAAGGAGTTTTTGTCTAATTTTCTGTGATATTTTCTTTTACCCTCATTAGGAAACAATTTAGTGTGTTTATGTCACCTCTTAGGAATATATATTCTGTCTTTGACAGTTAGTGACTACAGTGAGGAAGAGACAGTTCTAAAAGGCCAAGATTTCTCTGGAGAGCTAACACTGTCAGAACAAATCAGGCAATTGACAAATATTCAGCCTTTGGCTCTCAGCAGATAGTTAAAATCAGTGATCTTAGGGTTACTGAAGAAAACAATTACAAAAGATGTAGTCAGGACCTAAACATCTGTTATAACTCTCTTCGCAGCCACTTGGGCAATGTTTTCTTTTAACTCAAACTTTGTAGATGTTGCCAAGTTTTATGCATTTGACTATACAGGACTATCAAGTACATTTTGATGGATTGATATATTTTTCTAATGATATATGTATATCACGGAACAAAAATCTTCCGATATGCATGGGTCAGCTTTTCATTTCTGGAAGACAAATTATACCTTACACAGACAACTTGGAGGAGAGGGTTTATTTTTTCTCACAGTTTCCAAAATTTCTGTCCATGGTCAGCTGGCTCCAAAGCAAAAACAGCATAGTAGAGGTGAATGAGGTAGTAAAGCTGTTCAATCCATGGTATCAGGAAGTACAGTGAGAGAAAAAGATCCAGAGTTGTGTACATCATGCAAAGATTTGCCACTAATCTCACAGCACCTCCAATTAGAAAATACCCCCAATAACCATTTCAAATATGAACTCATCAATGGATCGATCCTCTGATGAGGTCAGTGTCCTCATAACACAATTGCTTTCTGAAGCCCTCACCTTAAATACGGAAAATTTTGGAGGGATATTTATATTTTTTTAAAAAAAATGCAAGAGCTCAAAAAACAAACCAACAAAGAAACCATGATTTGAATCAAATTAAAATATTCTTTAGAACATCATATGAATCCTGTTTATTTCAAATTGCTTACCCTTGATAGATTTTGTCTTATGCTGAATCACTGGATTCTAGCAACAATCACTGGGCTATTAATCAATAAATATCTTCCATATAGCCCAACTGGAAGTAATTATGATTTTTTTAAATGTAAATTTGGTTATAAAAATGTTTCTTCCTCACAAAAATTGAATTTACTATTTCCCACCCATGTAACTTATTTTGATTTAGGAACATATCACAGAGAGGATACTTCTAATAAAGATATAACATATTCATAATGTTTTTAATAAGCTTAATATTCTTAGAAAAAGAAGTATATGTTATTGGTATAGCTTGTCTTCTTACATTTTCCCAGTACTGGGAAATTTTAGTGTGATGTTGTTAATACATGAAATGCATTGCAAACAATGGTTTCTGCTCAGTGAATATCTACTGAAACAAAATATTGCTATTTTGCAGTATGTTCTTGGAAACATCTTTTATCAAATATATGATAGACTAGTGAAAATTCTGACTGAATTGTATGCTTTTTCATGTTAAGTTTTTAGTACATTATCTTTAAGATAATTTTAATGTTTATAATAATGAAAATAATACAAGGTGAAATGAGTAATTTAATAGTATCATTCTCATCTAATGGTGTTTTCTTGGATATTTAACTCAAAAGAGACATTTAATTATAAGGATATACTTAATTGAGAAATAGTATACCAAAAAAAAAAGTCAACTTATAAAACACACTGGACCCACTGTGAGATAGAACTGAATTAGTTAATACGGTAACATATGTTATTAATTTTCATTTACATAATGGTCACATGTTCAGTCATAATGATAGTAAAAAAACATCTGTAATGATATTTCGTTATGTATTTAAAATGTTCAATTTCAACCAATTAAAAATACAAAAAATACATAAAATTACAAATTTGAAAGAAAAGGGAAATTAGAATATCATTTAAATCTGAAAAGCAAGATTATGAAATATTTATATTAATTAAAAGTAGGAATAACTAGGTCTTTTCTCTCACTTCCATAGTAAATGATCTTCATGAAAGAGA
>NW_022900913.1:21611437-21619903 GCF_012274545.1 Fukomys damarensis | reverse complement strand
CACTTCCATAAAATGATCTTCATGAAAGAGAAATTGTTTCAGAAATTCTTCTTTACACTAAAGAAGAACTTGTTTTGCATGGTTTTCACAGCACCCAGGTCTGGAGTAATTAGTCACTCACAAGAGTATCTGAGCACTGTAGCCAGGTTATCTCCACCAGCAGTCTGTCAGGGATGGAATCATGTTTTGATGTAGAGAAGCCCCCCCAAAAAATGAAATTCCTGCCCTTCAACATTTCAGAACAGGGAAACTGATTCAATCCACACTATTCTATTTAAATCTAATAGATGTATTTTTGTGCATGTTCAAGTTACAGAGCTTCTAAAAGACATTCTTTTGAAAAACTCCTATAAATAGAATATTTTCTTTTTCTCATCTTTTGTTTGGAATGGCATCTACCTGAAGTTAATGAGATCAGGTGTTGGTTCAATAAAATTAATAAATAACATGAAAGCTAACTTTGATATATGAAAGATGACTATTTATTCATTTATTTATGTATATCTGTTTTGATGGACTTCTACTGGATCGCCAGTGAAATCCAGTTCCTGAGATCTGATTCAAGATAAATTGCTTATTTTTTAGAAATAGTCTTTTTTTTTTAATCATTGAGTTTATTAGTACATTTTAGATATACAGTACAGTTACATTCATCATTGGGATCTTGTACCTTTATTTTTTATATATAAAATAATATTGCTTCTATTCCTTCTAGTATTTAAATATAGTACCACTGAGTTTTATTAACATGATCAAATTCCAAGAAAGAAAGATTTTCTATTTTCCATTATTATTCTTACACTTAGTGGAATTTCTCCTATTCTGTCTGTTCTGATGGTTTCATAACAATGATATATTTTAACTTCCTGAAAGCTGTGCTGAAATTAAATTTGTGGTGATATCTTTATGTATGCAGAACATACTCATTTATAGCCTCACTGAGCAGACAGGCACAGTGATATCTGTTGTCATTACAAGTATACTGTCTCTGTAATTCTGTTTTAATTAAAATATTTAAACATAAGCATTAAATACATCAAGTGAATTTTGAATATCAACTATAATATAAATATTAGTTGCTGTGTATGTGTCAGTATTATCATTTCTGATAATGTGTGTGAAGACAAATCAAAGATCTAAAGGTTCTGACTCTAGAGATTAGAGTTATGGGGCCACACATGAAGCAAAGCCTGTAGCCTCCAGAAACTCAAGAGTTAAGAGATGGGTCCTTTAGGGCCTCTGGGGAGACCACAGCTCTGCTGACCAGCTGCAATTCTACTTCAGTGATACTGACCCAGACTTGTGGCTTGTAGAATAGTGAAGCGATGAATAGAATAAATTGTGGCCCTTTTAAACCTTCAAATTTGTTAAAATTTGCTATAGCAGCCTGGGGAAGCTGAGGACACCACTATCACATTTGAAAGCTCTATCAACCAGGGTTTCAGAGTTTCACAAAAGAAGTAGCAGGTGGGATGACATAGCTATAGATACAGGTGTAGCTATAGAGAGATAAATAAATACTCATTTTGAGAAAACTTTTTGATGATGGTTGCTGGATGACAAAGCAAGTTGCAATGCACAGAATAGCCAGTCAGAAAAAATAAATTAGAACTCTGGGGCATAAAATGCAGTCTTCAGACAAAATATTATTTCTAGAAAGTATTTGTTTACATTAATTACATTTCACTGAGATTATCAATATTACATTTTTCCATAAAAAGGTCACATACTTCATTTATAGCTATTTTATTTTTTAATGTTTGTATTATTTTTTGCTTTCAATTTCATGCAGAATTGATTTTGTAATGCGCATTCTTCTAACACACAAGCATGGTATAGTTTTATTTATGAAATTATAATAGTGGTTAAACAGTATCAACATTAATAGCCATAGTTTAAGTGGCTACCTTTCATTGATTGTAACTGCCCTGGGTCTTGTTTAGCTTTCTTCTTGCAAATTGAAAAAAAAAAAAAAAAACATACTCTTAAAATAAAGAGAAGTGGTTTTGAGTACTTCTCAGCCTCTCACACTGCAACACCCTTTCTGTAGAACCTATGCACTCCAACTTTTTGCTGATTTCTTCTGGGCCCAATCCTCTGGGCATAGAATATTATGATTAAACTAGCAGAGAAGTAATAACATTTATATTTGACTACTAAACATTATCTTCTAATTTACAGATTAGGTTTCTTGTCTTCATGTATTTCAGGAAAAAATCCAGTGGAACCTCATCATTTTGAAATTTATTAATATTGTTTGTGTTGTGCTGTATCATTACATATTAGATTAGTATTATACAGGCAATTTGATTTTGTTGACTTTATATCCTCCAGAAAACCCTCAGTAGTTTATTCTCACAGGGAAGTACTTTTTGCCTCATAGAACCTCTACTTCTCTTTCTTATTTTACTTATTTTGTAGTTATTGTAAAGTTTCAGTGAGATTTTGAAGATAAAACAGGTTAGTTTATATATTTAGCCATCTACAAACCCAAACTTTCTAACAGAGATGAGAGAACTGAAGGCACAATTAACAGCATTCAGGGACTAATCTAGCATATATGAGCAAAATATTATGGATAATATTTGAAATTACATAAATATCAATTGAAACTGGGACCATGTGATAAATATTTATATATTCATATGCTATTTTTACCTTTGTCATGATTAATTCAATATAATTACATACCCTCTTTCTCAAATCCAGTTTTTCATTAAATAAAATGAAGAACATAATTAATACAACCATACAAAAGTGCTGCTAAAAATTAAGAAGAAATCCAGTAATAAAAAAATATGAATTTGAGTAATAAACAAGGAAAGCCATTTCATTTCCAATAAAATCATATTAGATATTTCCTAGAACTTAAACTAAATGTTGCCTAGAAATCTTATCAAGGAAGCAACTTTAATGTGCAAACTAATAACATAAATTTACTGAATGTAAATCAAAAAGTCACATTCTAAAAGTCATATATACCTTTCCCAAATTCTCATTCTTAAATATATTAATGTGTAAAGCTATCATATATTAAAAGACACTGTTCAAAAATGATGTATACTCATTTCAACACTCTAGGTAAACGCATAAAGAGATGCATAATCATACCTGGAAATGATGTAGCTTTCACTACATCAATGACAATAACACCACTCAAATTCACACCAACAATCACAGATTGATTTATTTATACTTGTCGGCTTTTCTGTACCTTGCATTTATGATTCCTCTTAATCTTTGTAACTTATAGAGTCTCAACAATTTCTGCAAATTATATTTCTAAATTAAAAGTTAGCCTAAGAAAGAAAAATCTAATTTCAGATATGAAACAATTGGCTGACATTAGAACCCACTTTCACAAATGATTCTCCAGGAGTAACAACCATCTTTAAGGTTATATTTAATTTAAGGATGCAAAGTATATTATCCCTTATGGGCAAATGTCTATTATACATAGATTTCTATGAAACATGAAGTTTTTATGACAACCACAATTTGTTCAAATAATTTTTTAGAAGTCTTAAAAATGTTTCAGTATTTTCCCAACTGAAAATATCTTCCAATATCTTCCAGGATTATTTTGCTACTAAACAGTACCATGTGATTTGTATGAGTATGTTCCTGGGTTAAATTTCCAGAAAAACACCAAACTATAAGAATTGTGTTGTTCTATTGCAACGAGGATTATTTTCTCCCATTTTAATTCCTGTCTGAATATGATATTTCATTAAAAAAAATTATTATCTTTGGCATTTAAATAGATTTTTGGAAAATTTAAAGTATTTCCTCCTTTTTAATTTTTAGCTATATTATTGGACATTTTGAAGTAAAGTATCTTTAGATTTTGAAAATTTTGTATTACACGACTAAAAATTAAGATTTTCATATAAATCCTAATAGACATATATGAATGAGAACTATGTTCAGTGCTGCACTAAATGCCACAATTTTAAAAAATGCCACCACGAAGCTTCTCATTTTATGGAACCCATGGAATTTATCAATTAGTCATATCAAATATAATATTGAAATATGACAAGGCTCATGAAAACTGCTGTAAAGGAATTTGATTTTGTTGTATAGTAAAACTACTGATTTAATTTGAAATCAGGACAACAATCCTATTCACAATAAGTTCAAAAAACATTACCAATGAATGACTCTTACTAAGGTGGGTGAAATACCTCTACAATGAAAATTACACTGAAGACAACAATTAGAAAGACAATAGAAGATGAGAAGACCTACATTGTCTATAGAAGAGAAAAATTATTATTGGCAAAGTGAGCATAAAATTGTCAGTGACTTACAGATTCACTGCAACTTTCATCAAAATACCAATGATGTTCTTCGCAGAAAGAGGATAAAAATCCCATAACTTGTATGAAAACACAAAAGACTCAGAATAGCAAAGGCATTCCTGAGAAAAATAGGAATGCTGGAGGTATCAATATATATTTTTTATTTCAATATATACTACATAACCATAGTAACAAAATCAACATTATAACATAGACAAACACACACACCAAGGGATAGGACAGAGAATTATACCTTGGAAGAAAGATAGCCTCTTTAACAAATGGTCCTGGGAAAAATGGAAAGTCATATGTAGATCTCTATCTCTCACATTAAAAAAAAATGATTCAAAATAGATGAGAGATCTAAACATGAGAAAAAGCACAAAATTTTGAAACTTGGAATTGGTAGAAGGAAGCATAGTTGAAACATTTCCACACATCATCATAAGCAAAATTTTCCTGAGTAGGACTATCATAGTTCAGCAAATAATACTAGTAATCAATAAATCAGATCATATCCAATTACAAATCTAGAGAGTAGAGGAATCAGTGATCAGTGTAGGGAAAATCAACATTTTTTCTTTCTTTTTTTCATTATTTATAGAATACTTTATTAGTTTCTGTAATCAAACCCACGTAGATATGACTTTACATATTTAATACAGTGTGTTACCCCTGTACAAATGGAAAAAAAATGAAAATAAAAATAAAAAAATTAACATTTCTAGACCAATATGGCTGTCCATTTCTGTACAATGCCAAATCAACACAGTAAATTGAGATAATTTTTTCCAAAGTTGACAGCACCATTACAGTTTCCCAAAATTCAAATTATATATATATAAATATATATATACATATATATAGATATAAATTATACATGTATAAATATATATATATATATCAATAATAGCAGTATGTTATGCATCAATATCAGCAACAGCTTTTGCACGTTCTGCAGTCATCTGAACAAAATTATAGACATTCAGCATATTCCATTAAAAAAAACAAAAACAAAACAAACAAAGAAAAGAATAATATCCAGAAAAGAGTAAAGTTCTGTTGCTGCTGTGGTACCTGGCACCATTTTTTTATTAGCATCTTAATCATCATCTGGAAAGAGAACATTCTAGAGTAATATCATTAAATATAGCTCTGTCACTACTATGTATCATAAAGCAGGTACAAGATATTTTAAATTCACAGAGGTATGATACAGTACCATCCTCCATCAATAATACTAGAATCAGTTTTGGTTTGAAATTTTCTTTGTTTGCAAATAAGATTGCTACCCCTGTTTTTTTCTGGGCTCCTGTCACATGGAGAATTGTTTTCTATCCTTTCAATTTCAGTCTATGGGCTTCTTTTTTCACTAGGTGTGTTTCTTGTATACAACATATTGTTGGATTTTGCTCTTTATTCCATTTTGCCTGTCTATTTCTCTTGAGTGGTGAGTTGAGGCCATTGACATTGATGGTCATAAATGATATGTACTGACTTATTATTGACATGTTATTGGCCTTTTCTTTCTTTTTATTGAGTTTTTTGGTACATTCTAGGCACACAGTACAGTTACATTCATTACTGGGATCTTGTACCCCCACATGAGAGATCTTGGGCAAAGTATTGAAGAAAATCTTTGCCAGCTATTCTTAACATAGAATAAATATCCAAATATAAAAAGAACAAATAAATCTTAACACAAAAATATGCAAATGATCCAATCATTTGAGAACAAACACTTCTCAAAAGAAGAAGTACAAATGACTAGTAACTCTATGAGAAAATGTTAAATAAATTTAGCCATCAGGAAAATGCAAATTCAACTAAACTGAGATTCCACAAACCCCACTCAAAATAACTATCATCAATTATTTTAAAAAATATCAAACTATATATGCTGTCAAGGATTCAGGGAAAATTAATGCTAATTCATTGCTTGTGGGGATGTAAACTAGTATAACCACTGTGAAAATAAGTATAGAGATTACTAAAAACCTAAAATTAGAACAATTACAAGATCAGGCTATAACATGCATTATAGTGGATGCTTATTGAAAGTGAGCGTACTATGGGGATATCTGCATAACCACATTTATTGTACAGTATAAAAAGCATATAGGTGTCTGTTATCTACATATGACTGACATATTTCAGATTCTTAAATATATATGAACTGCTAAAAGTTCCTTTGATAGGAAATGTTACACTGAGAGTATTTTATATGAAAAGCTTTTGGAATGATATCACCTTGGACTATGTAAACACATTTTAACGGATAAAACAGAGAAGTATTTAAACATAAATATTTAGTGAGTTCTTCAAACATGACAGAACCTTAAAATATGCCTCTCTATTATTTCTATCATAAACCATCCTTGTGTAGAAATATACTCCATTACTCAAATAGTTGAAAATCCTGGTGTATCGGAAAATATATGACCTATTGCACATTCGTATTGAACAGTATACTTTAATAAATCCTTAAAGATGTGATTTTTCTCTTGAAATTCAGGGATTTAATTTGTATTCTAGTACTTTAAATAATAATGCCTTCATTTGACTCAGAGTCCTAAATATTTTCAAATGAATACAATTGTTTCAATGCTAATATTCTTGGGAAACAATTGCTTTGAAACTGATTTTTTTTAATACCCAGCATCTTTACCACATTGATTGTAAAGAACATAATAATGAAGTTAAAAGCATCATTAATTTTTCTGGTACATTTAGTCTTTTCATTAACTTTCATTGATCTAAGTTTATATATTTTAAGTTCAATGGCTAAGATCACTAGAATCATAAAATAGCAGGTCTTTATTGTTATTTTTACCTGATGATTTCCACTATAGGATTATTATTAGTATAAAATATTCACTAGATCACTAAAGATAGTTGTTTAAATATCATGTGTGTTAGAACATATCAATTCAAGTTTAATTTACTCGTAACAATGTAAAATATACAGAACATAACATGAGCATTAAAAAAAGGCCAGTAAAGGCTACTGAAAAGTTTTGACTTAAAACAGAACAAGATTATGCATTCAAAAAAGTATATCATTATTCCTTCACCAACTTATAGTCTGATTTTTTTTTTTCAGTACTGAGGATCAAACCTAGGGATAATCTACTCCTGAGTTATATCCTCAGTCTTTTCCACTTTTCTTATGTTGAGTCAGGGTCCACCAATTGTCCAGGCAGGTGGGACTCAAACTTGTGCTCCTCCCCTCTTAGATTCCCGCAGTGTTTGATTACAGGCATGTTCCATCATACCCAGCTTATTACACAAAATCTTTCTTAAAGTCTTTTAGATATTGATCCCTTCCATCAAAATAAAATGAAAATATCAAGACACTAAGGCACAGTTCAATCAAGTGCATTCATTCTACATTATTTTTGGTACTAAATGTGAGACAATAAATACTAAAATTTAAGCTATGGTGCTTTTATAAATATTGAGTGTTTTATTGCAAATATTTTTATGTGTGAGTGAATGTACCTCCTGATGAAGACTTCTTTTTTTCTCTCTCTCTCTTTTCAAGTCCTTGCACTTGCTAGGCAGGCGGCAGAACCACTGAGCTAAATCCCAGGCCCCTGATGAAGACTTCTTATTTCTTCACAAATGCAAATACCTTGAAGTTTTGTGATTAAAAAGCTACATCCTCTGCAAATGCGAAGGGGGATCAGAGATAGAGGGAGAAGTTAGGAAGAGAGGGCAAGCAGAAGTAATTCAAATTAAGGTATGGTAGGTGCATCTTTGTAAGCCCTGTGCTGAATGTAATCATTATGTATAGCAAGCACATACTACAAGATGAATCTAAAAATAAATTAACTGGACTAAAAGTTCTGTTTAAAACCTCATATTATCAGTAAGAGATGAAAAATGTGAAAGAATATTGAATTCAAAGAAATAAGAAATTATTCGGAAAGCAAAAGAGTTTTCATGTTCTCTTATTCACTATTGTATAGCTAAGACACAACATTTGGCACCCTCGAATAAGAGGAGGAGAGGTTTATTTTGGCTCAGGGTTTATAGGGTTCAGTCTATAGTCCGGTGACTCCACAAACAGCATGCTGTCCTGCAAGAGAAGTGCCTCACAGGATGGCATCCAGGAAGCAGACATGGAAGTGAAGAGCAGGGACGAAAAAAAAAAAAAAAA
>NW_022900913.1:21589585-21610288 GCF_012274545.1 Fukomys damarensis | reverse complement strand
AAAAAAAAAAAAAAAAAGAGTAAAACGTCTCCATCAAATTTTCACGTAGTCTAATTCAAGGTGTAGAAGAAAATTTCTCATAGAGATTTAATGAGAAAATAAATTCAGTAAATAAGAACTCAAAGTTTAAAAAATTTCAGAACTTATGGGCAATAAAGGAGGCATCATTCATTCATCAGTAATATATTGCAACACAGAGCAAAAATAGAATAGCAGGAGCTGAAATGGAATTACTGAGAAGTAAAGTAAAAACATAAAATGATACAGTGCAAAGAAATTAGGAAGAGGATAACAGACAACAAGGACAAAGCTCGTCTAATTTAAAATTGGACTTCTAGAAAACTTACCATAGAGAAGAAAATAATTTAAAATAGCATATATTTTTTCTGAGAGTTCACAAATCGCAAACCTATATTATGCACAGGAGAATGACAGAGATAATTCATAGTGAGACATATCCATTTTAATTTGCAAAATTTCAGAATAAATTATAATTTAAACAATCAGAAATACAATTGGATTTAACGAAAAAAAAAACAACAGAGAAATACAATTTGCTGGGAAGAAATTCAAAATGGGCCCAGGTGTCTGGTGAGTGAATATCAGTGCCACACATGTGAATAAATTTCTCAGATAAATAAAACACGGCCCTGTCTTTTTTCCCTCCCCTCCTAACTTCCCATACACCTTTAGCCCTTCTCTTCCAAATCAAAACAAAGTTGATTGGGGAGGTGGGGTGGTGAAGGGAGGGCAGGGTTACGGGGAAAAATAAGAACCAAGACCTGTCATGTAAAGGTACAAGATCCCAATGATGAATGTAACTGTACTGTGTACCTAAAATGTACCAATAAACTCAATGAGGAAAATAAATGACCATCTTATATCAAACCAAAGAGTTGTGGAAATAAAAACCAGAGCATATGAATTATCCAATCTGAGAAGAAATATCATACTCATGTCTTTTTTCAAAGGGAGAACACAGCATAGTAAAGAACACAGAGAAGCAAGCAAAGGATAAGTGTAATATTTCAGCACAGAGTGCTATGAGATGATTTTGGTCAGCGGAAAAATGTGAAAGAAAACAAAATTTACCATTTTTTATGATTTACTAAATGCTACAGTTAGCTATTCACAAACATGTAGAAATTCAGATGTACGCACCTGTTTTTATTTTCAAAGTAACACAAAGCAACAAACTACATAAATAAAAATAAGTTCATGAAACTAAGATGTAAATGTGACAAAATAACTTTTGACTCAAGAACTAGAGGGAAGCATAGAATTAGTGTAGGACCCAAAATATATGAACTAACAAGAAAGACTAAGATGTGTAGAAACTGCTAAATTTCATTGCTATTCATGAAATAGTGAGATACATCAAAAACATTTAGAAATTTTTACTTTTTATAAATCCCAGGATAAAGAATGAAGTAGTATAGATCCTGAATTATTCTCTACTGACCTTATATTGTAAGAGCCTGACTGAACCAGAGTGACTCCATGTTGACCAGCAAACGACCTAGAGACTGTCGCTCCCCCCTATCCCTTATAGGATAACTAATGATTAATTGTGAATTGTTAGCTAGCTGCTTTGAAGTAGCTGGGAAACTAAATGGAAACTGTAGTGAACAGAGACCCAACACAAATCACGCCACTCCTTACTTGCCTGTAGTTGAATGTTCTGAACATTATAATCTAAGTTGTAAATGGAATAATGGATAATCGCTCTGCTGATCATTAGTACTTGACGGTCAAGTATATGCTTGATGACCACTACCTCAGATCAACTGATTCTTTGCCTTTGTCCTCTTCCTGTAAGTTTTAAGTGTAACCCCCGCCCCTTAGACCTATATAAAATGGCCTCTGTTTCTGAGCTAGCCGCCTCTCTGAGCTACTTGGCTTGGGGAGTGCCATCTGGCCAGACTAATAAAGGTCTATTTGCCAACTTGCCTGGTGTGTTCCTTCCTGGGTGACTCTCACTGTCCGAGAAGCTCCTGGAGCCTCGCTGAGCTTCTGAGCCCAGCATCGTGGAAGCCTCTTGGCTGTTCACGCTCCAGGAGTAAAAGTGAGACTTAAGTCTTACAATATGGTAAAATGTCTTTATTGTATTTTTTGTTTTGTTTTGTGTTTGTTTTTGGTACCAGGGATCGAACTCAGGAATTTGTGCTTGGGAGGCAAGCAGCTGAACCACTGAGCTAAGTGCCCAGCCCCCAGGTAAAATGTCTTTAAAGTATTTTTAATATAATTTATATTAAACAACTGCAAATTTTATTTTCTCATTGAGTTTATTGGTACTTTTTAAGTATGCAGTACAGTTACATTCATCATTGGGATCTTGTATCTTTACATGACAGGTCTTGGTTCTCATTTTTCCCCATACAACTGCCCATTTAAAGCTATGGAAAAAGAATCACGTATGCTAAAAAGTTAATGTAGAATCAAAATTGGGAGACAATTGTTGGATAAATAGGAGAAAATTTAGGTTAGTTGCTTCACTGACATTTCAAATTATATAGCTTTTTATATAAAAAATGCTCCAAATTCTTCAAGTTTATTTTCCTAATCTACTTTAAGAAGAAACTCCTGTGATGTAGATCGTTGTACTTTGTGGGAGCCCGCTGGCATTTGACATTGGAAAAGTAACTTTTTCTACCATTGAGGCATTGACACAATCTATGACTCTATTTGGATTTTCTGAGACAAGGGTCTCAGCTTTGCAGATGAGATTGACCAGGAGCTCACTGTGTATTCCAGGCTGCGTTTATGGGATTACCAGTGTTGACTTGGAACTCACTGCACAATCCAGACTGGTTTTATGGGATTACCAGAGTGCACCACCACACCCGGCTCAAGGACTTTGTTAAATTTGACCTTGTGATGGGAGGAACTCAGATAGTCAAAGATTTGATCTCCTCCCTAATAGTTGCTTGGTGCTTCCTCTTGGCCTGCCTTTAAAAGCAGCTGTTTCTGTGAAATAAATGGGACCTCTTGTCTCCACACTATTGAGTGTGCTGTCCTTTCTCAATCCTCACTCCCCAACTCAGGTACGTTCATGTTGTGACGGCTGGACCGCCCCAGTACTTTAAATTCATGATGTCATTCAGTAATATTTTAGCTTGTTGAAGCATTTCAAGTCCAACTAAATACATCATATTAATAATGTCCATCCTTGACCAATTCTCCAAGAAAACAAAATTAAATGAGATATTCACAAATATATAACCAGGGAGATAATCTCATGGGACAATAGTGAGAAGGAGAGAATAAGAGGGAAATGGATGTAGCAGTGAACAAAGGCCAAAAGATATTATTTTGTATATCACTAGAGCTATCAACATCATAAGTAGAGCCTGAGAATACAATGCACATATTGGAATAGAGGGATGAAAAGAATCAATTTTTCAGAACCATATTTTTCCAAAGATTTACTTCACAGTACACTAACTCTCACTCATTTTGGTGAGAGATACAAAGTATCCAGGTTGGAGTTACAGTGAACAGCTCTGCTGGTTTTCTTAAGACTGGTGAGAGGTTTGGAGGTGTTGTCTGAAGATAGTTTTCTTGCTAGAATTAAAGTTCTGGGGAAACTGTGTCTGGTTATCTTAGTGGAATTAACATATTTCTTAGTATGGACAGAAAAGTGACATGATCAGATCACATCACATGAACCTGATGTGAGAATTGTTTTGTATTGTGGACCTGGGACATTAATTAGTGACTAGGATAAGAGGATGAAAAAGAAAATTATGTGGTGTAGGATCCTTTTAATCTTGTGTGAAATGTGGCTGTAATATTACTCAATGGGTTCTCTACTGTTGATGAAAAATTTGCTACCACTTCTGTAAAAGTGAGAAAGTACAACTTCACAGAAATCCCTCAAAAAGTGGACTCCAGCTACAATCTTTGAATTTAACCAAGAAAATTAGTGAAATCACAGTAAGTCACACTGCTGTAGGTTACAGGAAAACTGACTGACACACATGCAGTATGCCTCTGCCTTCCATAATGTGTGGGCCCAATCCTGAGTCATGACTTTCATTTAAGTAATTGACATCTGTGCCCACTTCACCTCCTGATGCAATGGTTGTCACACTGTCCAGTTCATCATCTACTTAGGCACACTTCAGATGCCCTGACCTCCGTCCAATTATGCTCTTCATGGACATGTGGTTACCTCCTTTTCTAAGGCATACTTTTCTTTTCAGAATGATTAATTTTCTTCTAGGGAATGACTGTTGTACAAATAGCAATTCTCTAGAAGAAGAAGTGTCAACTTTCAAAGTTCTTGTTCCAAATAGATTTGTCACATTTTTTTTGTTTATTTTTTTGTTTTCTTCTTCTGAAAATAGATTCCTCCTCTATCAAGCCAGGAATTGGAGTCAGTTTTCACTAACATGGAAAATTCAAGGAAATATGGCTAGTGCATTAGAAAGCACACTCGTCAAATCAGATACCTTATTTGAGCATAATTTGCCCATTAAGGCTTTTCTTTTTTCTTTTTCTTTTTTTTCTTATTTTTCCTTGCAGCTATGTTATCCTTAACATTAAGTTTGGACTGAATTTCAGCATGATCTGCCAAGTGTCTCCATGAGATGAGTCTATTTCAAAGCTTCCATGGCACATTTTTTGGCTTTCAAAATATAATTTTAGTTGATATTTCACTGTCCTGAGCATCTCATTTTTCCCCAAGGCTCCAGTACTGCTAACCATACACATCTGACTCCATATGTTGTATCTTTCTCATTACCCCTTTACTGTTTAAGTGCTTCGACTACCGCAGCTAACAACCATGTCATGAACCCTTTTCCTCCCAAGCATGTAAATGACAGCTGCCATGAAATTCAGCCACTTTCCTGACTTAACAAACCAATAGTATGAGGGGAACTGAATACTGAGGGCTTTAAACACTGATTACTAAGCACTTCAAGCTTTCTACATTGCAATGTAAATATTCTTGAGAAGTGCATGCTTCTTAGAGAATCCCCTAGGAGTATAGAGCACATCCAGTTCCTCATTTTAAAATCTAAATTGCCCTTAATACATCTCAGAAAATAATGTTATTAATTGTAATGCAGTTTATGTCAGCAAGTGTCACAACCACAAATGGATATGAAGACAATACCATTTGTTATTTTTTATGGAGTTTCTTCCCTTTTTCTTTTTCCCTCTCCCTTCTTCTCTCCCTCAAGTACCCCTCTCCTTATCGTAAAGATGATGCTCTCCCTACTGTGATCTACAATTGAGCATAGGGATACAAGTATCAGAGAAGAAGGAAGAATTTATGGAATTCTGGAGATTTACTGCATTACATAGAGGTACACAATGCCTTCTCAATGGCATGTTGCTGACTTTGAGCATCAGAATAAAGTCCTTATTATAATGTTTTAGCAATGGATTTTAATTCATTGAATGAAACAGAAAAATATCATTCTCATAGTTGTTAATAAATGAATAAATGCATGAAATATATTATAAGAGACAGTTTTCTTAGATAATTAAAAAAATCATGCCCTACATAATGAGAGTGGAAGAGGAAAAGCTTAGAGTGGAAAATCCAGTAAGTTACCAATGTAATCAAATAGTCAATGATAGCCACCAAGTAATATGCAATAAGGATAGTGAAGTATCATTAGGGAGAAATCCCTGTTGAAGATGTTAATTTAACCTAGTCAACAAGCAAAGGACAGACAATATAAAACTGAACCAATAAATTCAAACTCAAAACATTCTGAAAGATTACTTGATGGAAGTTTTTCAATTGTTAATGTAAGAAAATCTAAGTAATTACTGAAAAATCCTTCCAGATTAGATGATATTAAAGAGTTATGGTAATACAAGCAATCCGTGATTCTGAATTGGATTCTTTTCCTTTTAAAACATTAGAAAAAACATTAGAAAACAATTGTAATCTTTTATTGGGGTCTGATAGTTAAATTGCAATTACATGTTCATGTTAGCTTTTTGTCTTCGGTTATTCTGACAGTGGCATTGAGATTATCGGGTATAATGTCTGTGCAAGTCAGAAACACTTAATATTCCGAGAGTGGTAAGTCATTAGAGGAACAAATTGCTCTCATGTAATGCATAGAGGAAGTTATTTATAGCATCCTTTAACTTTTGAAATAGATAGTATATCAGTCAGGGTAAACCCAGAAGAACAAAACCAATGTGTATAGAAATAAATATATGTGTGTGTTTGTGTGTGCATATATATTAATGTGCATATATAAATAAATAAATATATATATATATATTAATGTGTACATATAAAATATACATGTGTATAAATAAATGAATATTTATACAGCCAACATCCATGTTCACAAACTCAGAGAAACACAGACACATTGTGTGTGTGTTTATAAGAATCGGGTTGCCTGATAAAAGGCCCTTCTTCAATGTACAAACACTAGGCAGGCTATCTGAAGGATATATTGAGGATCCTAGAATGTAGCAGGTACTACTTCTAAGAAAAACCTAGTTCTGCTATTACATCCCTTCAACTGATTGAGTAGAGCCACCCACTATACTGACATTTTTTTTCTTTTCCTTAAATTTTTACTTAACATAAAAACATTTTAGGTCTCAATCATATCTATAAAATGGCTGTGCCTGAATACTTAAACTAAGATTTGATAAGTGGTGATTATCAAATAGCCAAAGTGACACATAAAACTGACCACCTAAATTGACAATCAAATAACAATGAAAATTTGTAGCCTTATGAAAGGTCATTGACTGAATTAAGTGGCATATCAGGTATGATGCATGTGTCAGTTTATCACATCAATACTTAGTTTCATTCTAGTTAAATTCCAGAACTCAGTTGAAAAGAATTAGGAAGGAGTATTTCGAAGGACCTACGCATAAATCCACATAGATAAATAGAGCATACACACACATTTGCATGTGTGAACACGCGCGCTCACACACACACACACACACACACACATTATGTTTTGTTTATTTGCAGACCCCAATCTTCATGAATACAAGGCAAGCACATTACCACAAAGCTATATTGCCAATTGTATATTTAATTTAAATAAAAAATGTGAAAAATGACTAGTTCAAATGTTCTTTTTTAAAGTTTAACATAAGTTTAATAAATTTGACAAAAAAGATTATATGTTCTATGTTGGTTGGCACTGACAAAAAAAAATCTGCTACATGTACTCAGTTCACATTACTAATAACATCAAGTACTACTGTAGGCTGAATTTTCCCCAAAGATGTATGTTGAATCCTGAAATATTAGCACCTATGCATATTAATTTATTTAGAAATACAATGACTGTAATATAAGGAATTCAAAATGAGGCACACTTGAATCAAGGTGAGCAAAAAATTCAAAGATGCTGTCTTCATGAGGAGAGAGAAACAGACCCTCAGTGAGAAAGGCCACGCAGTGATAAACAGACTGGAGTGTTAAAAACCATGAGTCAAAGAACACCAAGGATCATCCACAAAGAAGGAGAGCTGGGAAGAGGCAAAAACAAAAGGCTAAAGAGAGAGAAAGAAAAAGCAATTTTCCCCTACAGAGTCAAAGGGACAATAGCCATGAGGATACTTTGACTTTGCACTTAAGCCATAAGAACTGAAAGCAAGTACAGTGTTATGATTTAGCCTTCCAGCTTGTCTTACTTTTATGCGATCACCCTAGAAAACTATCACAAATGCAGTGTGCAATACACTTGCCAGTGATATTCGAGTAGTTAATACATTTCTTAGGCATATTCTTATATATCTGGGTATTTGCTATACTTTTATGTTTTGTAGTTTATAGTTTTGCTTCTGTGACTAGACATATCACTGAACTTTAGAACAAAATGTTGGATAAATGAGCAGTGTTGTTTCTCCTGAGAGATAATTAGGAACTGGCCTCAGACAGGTCTACCAATAGAGAATGCACAGTATCTATAAAAAGAGTGAACTGAAAACATTTTACAATCTCCCCTTTCTCATTGCATGGCAAATCCTACAAATAACTATAGCAAAAACAATAGCTTTAATATGGTAGAATAATAAACATAATCACAAAATGCAAATTGAATTGACCAGTCAAAAAAAGAAATATTAAATAACACAAACGTGCACAATGCTTATTTTCATAAACTTCTTCAGTTTCTAATATTTGTATACATTTCTATCAAATTGCCTTATCATGCAAAATCTCTTCACATTTGAGTTAAGAGATCAAGAATTATTGAAAGTTGTTGGTAAGACTCACATCTTTGCAAGAGAAATGTAAATAGTTGAAAAATGAAAAGAAGCTTGTAAGTGCTTCCTATCTTTTCTGTCATGGCCTGATAGATATACCTCTACAAGCTGCATGACATAGGGTTGAGAAGGAGGTAAAGAAATAGCCATTTGACTCTGAGTAGAGAAGTATAATGGAATTTGTCCATGAAGTCTCTATTTTTTAATGTTTGGTGTTTTTGTTATCAATTGATACATATTATAATACATATTGAATATACTAATCATGTACGTATTGCATACTCCTTTTTACTTCCTCTTTTATGGACTCTCAAAACTATAATTTTCATTTTGTGCTTTTTTGCTTTTATCTCTGGTTAGAAAACTTGCAAACAACATGTTTTAGATGTCCTTGCTAGCTGGACTCCTCTTGGTTTCTTCCAGTGGAAAGTAAGAGCAGAATTTAGAATGAAGAATGTAGAAAAAAAATATTTTGTCACTGTTAACAAATTATTGCACTCGAAGGGCAAAAACACTTTCTTGTCCAAAGTTTTCATGATATGAAAATTCCACCCCAAGAGAGGGGAATGTAACAGGGGAGGATAGAGGAAGGTCGACCAGACACATGAATTTGTGTGTAACTGTATGTTATAGCTCTGTTTTAAACATGTGATTTTAGGTTTTCATCAGTGAGAACAGTGACAAGAGTGCAGAAGAATGGGGAAAGTAGTTACATGTTTTTTTGCTCAACAGCAAAATTTTAGTACTAAAAGATGACAGGACTTACACGTCATCCTGGAAAGAGTTCAAGGACAAACTGACTACATAAGGAACAGAATAAGGCCAATAGCAATTTTTGTCTTTTGCTGCATCACTCCTGTGTCAAGCAAAATTTTTTTCCATATTTCAATATTGAGTCATTTCTGTCTGAGTGGACAATGCCTTAAGCCAGCAAGAGCCTTTGTAATGGAACAAATTGACCAAGTTAATTGTGAAGACCAAAGACGATTTTCTGTCTTCACATTCATTGAGGGAGTTCAAATAAACGTTCTTGACTCTGTCCTAAAATATTCCTAATTAACATAATTGCCAAAACCTCTGAAAAACAACAAAACTTATTCAAATGACTGCTAATAATATCAGAATTGCCATGCCTTCTAGGCACTACAATTTTTGGTATTTTGGTAGTAAAGGACAATATCTCAGGAAAGGGTAGTTATTAAAAGACAAAAGAATATGAAGAAAAATCATTCCATAGAATTTATAATGGAATTTTCATAAATAATAATTTAAAGTTGAACAAAAAGTTTCATTGAAAACTTCATTTGATGTCTAGTGAATATAGTAATGGGGCAGAAATAGCATAACAAAACATAAAAGCTGATCTGAAAAATAAATGCCCACTACATGTGAATAGTAAAATGTTTATTAGTAAAGAATGTGATTATATGAAACAACGAAAAAGCAGTAAAACGACATGTCAACATGGTCATGGAATGGATGATAGAGCAGTGAAGTATATTTAGCATACATTATAATCATTTTAAACAGTATTAAGCAAATTCAATGTTTAAAAGAAAAAGTGAGTCAAAATATGTTTTAAAACTTCTGTAATTTAAGACAAATTAAATGTCCAGACTGGGGGAACTAGTAACATTTCAAGAAATAATTGTATGTAATATTCACACATAACATCCCAAATCAAAGGATATTCTGGTAAAGATGTTAAAATTCAAGGGCAATAAGAATAGTAGGCTCAGTCAGAGGAGAGATCACTTTTCCAAATAATGTGAAATATCGTTAAATTTGGCTTCCTCACAGTAACATGCAATGAAAGAAGATAATTTGATCAGTGTCTAAAGTACAGCAAGAGGAAGAAAATGTGATGCAAAATTTTATAATCCAGGAAGCTGTGCTTTTATGGAAAACAAAACTTTCAAGTACAAAGGAGCAGTATGAACAAAGTTATGTCATTATGAATAACAAGGTCGGAGCCTCCTGGGGGAGAAGGGTAGATGGTGATTAAACAAGAGATGAGAGAATGGAGCTAAAATTTACTGATTAGACAATGGCAAATAATGAACACTTTATGGATTTCAAGAACAGACAAACATTTCCTACTGGCCTCACTCCTGCCCAAATGTAATAAGGTGAGTTCTTATTTAGTGACAGCCAGAGGAATTCAAGTGAAATAGCCACAATCATCAGGAGCAAAAGCAGCATATTCAGCTAGTCCTTGGTTTCTCAGCATCCCTAACACTGATCTCTGTCTTTTTATAACAAGGTGTCTTTCAAAATATCAATTTGTTCTGTAGTTACAGCATTTTGAAAGTCAAACTAAGACCCATTCAAAAAGAACTTTAAACAGCATCTATGTCTTTCATTTAAACAGCACTGAGTCGGATTTTCCTGTCAAGATATGATCGTGAATATGAAAATCCCATTGATCAACAGACCACACTGCATTCTTTATCGATAGCTACATGTCTCTATATCTACAAATATATTGACATATTTCTATATGCATTGCTAGTAATATCAATATTGACATTAATTTATAGGTGTTTTGACGCTGAAATGCTAGCAGACCAATTTTCTTAAAAGATGTGCTATTCATTTTATATCATTTGACTTTTCCAGTTCTGTTAATGATTGGATTCATGACTCTCATTCTCTAGTTGAAGAATACTCAGTTCTATAATGTTAAATACATTTCTTGTATGGTACACAATTTTTTTTATGTAGATTATATTTTACATAACTTTTTGTACTTATCTACCGGTTCCTAATGTTATGGCAAAATTAACATAAGGGCAATTAAAATGATCAATTATTATATTTTTCCATATAAAAAGATCTAAAAGTTAAAATTACAAACAAAATCTTCAGTGCTATCTTTATATCCTCAGTGACAGAAATCACATAATTTTACAGTCATGTCAAGAAATTAAATACATAAAAATTAATCGTGAAAGACTTCTACAAAAATGCATTAATCTGAAAATGAAGATTGCAAAGGACTTCAGAAAATAAATAGAGCCAATATATTCAAAAGATCATTATTTCCAAAATTGATACATAGATTTACACAATTTCATTCAAAATACTAAAAGTATTCCTCACAGAACTAAGAGAACAATCCTAAAATTGATATGGAAACAAAAGAGACAAAAGGTGAAAGAAACAAGATAAGGATTCACATACTCACCTTTTATTCAATATAGTTTTGGAATTCCTAGCCATAGTAATCAGGCCAGAGTAAAAAAGAAAAGGGTGCTATATTCAGATGATGTCATTATATACAGGAAATTCTAGAAACTATACCAAAATTTTAGATCAAAAGTGTCAGGGAACCAAATGAATATGTATGTATATGTATATATATACATATACATATATATATACATATACATATATATATACATATATATATATGTATATATATATAATCTGTAGGGTCACTCTATGTCAATAAGAAATTATCTCAAATAAAATTCAATAAAATAATCATAGCTGAAGCTCAAAAAATAAATTTAAATAGTAAAATATATTCACAAAGAAAATTCTACAATATTAATTAAAGGAAATGAATAGGAATCCCCAAATAGAAAGAGGTCGTGTGTTCATGGATTAGAAGAATCAATATTGTTAAAATGTCCATATTATTTAAAGCAATCTGCAGATTGAATGTAATTATTATCAGAGTACTGACTTTCTTTACAAAAGTAGAAAAATAATTTCAAAAAAAACATTTATATGAAACCAAAAACTATTTATGTCTCCGTTGCCTGCTTAGTTTGGAAATCCTACCTAAGTGAATATTTTTTCTACATACAATAGAAAGTAATAATTGCAACTATTAACTTTGCAGATTTCCAAAGAAACTCTTTCAAATTATAAACATTGAGAATAATGAGAAACATTTGTTGTTATTTTTATGTCTTATAGAATATGTCTACTCTAAAGTTTGGAACAACTAATATATTGCTGCTTTTTAAGTTATTTACTTTTATATTTACCTGTGCATAATATATACCAGCCATTATTTCAAGACTAAGAAAACAATTAAAACAAAAATAACAAACATTATTCAGTTCCTGACAAACATAAGTTGTTTTAAATGTTAATTGCTAATAAAAATTCAGATAGTGACAAGTGGCATTTTTTTATAGTGATAAGAGCAAGTGTGGAGATATTTTTAAGGTGATATGGTTGGGTGTGGCGTGAATAATTTAGCTTTGGAACTTATGAATTCTTCTCCAAACAGCTTCGAGATGAGACGTCTATGATGCTAAGGAATTAGGCTTCTTAGGATTTGCCTGCAGAAGGTGCAGCACATGCTCCCAATCACAGGCAGCCTGGGATAGTGATGACTCCCAGGACACTCGGACTGCTAAGTCTGGCTTCCCACCTGGCACCGTGTCGTGACTGTGCAGCACACAAAGTCCCATTGCTGTCTGAAGTTGTCCTTTACAACCTCCTACCGGGCTTATATAGCTAATAAAGGAAAACGAA
The DNA here is from genome assembly GCF_012274545.1 of Fukomys damarensis. NCBI lineage: Eukaryota > Metazoa > Chordata > Mammalia > Rodentia > Bathyergidae > Fukomys > Fukomys damarensis. The sequence goes on along the minus strand of NW_022900913.1, from coordinate 21,597,574 downwards.
GGTTACAAATGTATCAAAGCAGCATTCATTTCAGGGAAAATTCTTTCATTTATCAGATGTGTAAAGTCTCAAAGGAAAAATTTTGCTATTTTTGTTTGTTTGTTTCACTTAAGGTTCACCCTTTTTTTGGGAAGGGTAACTGGGGATTGAACTTAGCACCTTGGGCTTCATAGGCAGATGCCATGCCACTGAGCTAAATCCCCAACCCAAGGTTCTCTTTGATGAAGAATATATGGTCACTGACAAACCTTTCAAAATGTGCCAAAATATTCTACTCATTGATTGTATAGCTTTTGCAATTAGATTAAATAAGATCAAACATATTGAGATCGAATTACATTATCTATTCCTTCTAAATATAATGATCTCACAAAACTGTTCAGTGAAGAGATGAAGTGATTAACTGTTCATATGAATATATGAACTAAGACCTATAACATGTTCTGCTTAACCATTTATAGCATATGATTTTCTCATTATAAAAGTTTTTGCTTTTTCTTACATGTAAATTGTATTCACATACTTTACTAATGATCCTCCAAAAGTTGTCTTAGTATCCAAAAAAAAAAAAGATGGATGTAAAATTGACATAGACAGGTGATATAGACAGTCACATGGATCTCTATTTACATATCTATCTATCTATCTATCTATCTATCTATCTATCTATCTGTATCAGTGCATTTGCTATTATTGCAACAAAATTTGTGAAGGTAGGTGACTTGTAAAGAAAATAGGTCTATTTAGCTCACAGAGTTGGAGGCTGAGACCCCACACAGACTAGGACTGGTTCTTGTGTGGCACATAATGGCCACAAGTCAGCAAGGTGATCGGAGTCATGATAGGAGAATGGAGAGAGAAGGAATCACATCACCAGAAAGGAACTCAGCGAGTGGGAAGGGGCTGGTCCTGTGGCTTCCCCTGAGGCTTCATTCCTTACAGGTTACCCTGTCTATAACAACACCACAGTGAAGAAGAAGAATCTTCCAACATATGAACCTTGGGGCGCACAGTTAAACCAAACCATATTTAATGCATTTTGTTCCTAGCCCTCAAAATTCATGTTTTCTCAAAATACAAAATAAAATTAATCTACCCACAGTAGGTTGAAATTCTTAACTTATTCCCTTACTCAAATTTCTAAGTCCAAAGTTTCATTTGATTTGAAAGGCAGGCTATTTCTGCTGTGAGCCTGTACAAATAAAAAATATATTAAATAGCTAATTCCAAGATACAGTGATGGAACAGGAAAAAATACATAATTTGATTCCAAAAATAATTGACAAGTAGAAAAGTTTAATTATTCCCAAGTTAATGAAAAACTCAATAAAGAAAATATTCATATTAAAGTCCTAAATTCAATCTTATGCACAGCATGGAAGAGGATGGACCCTCAATACCCCAGGTTGCCTTGCCTCTAGGGCTTTGCTGGTTGTGTTGCATACGGTTTATTTCTTGATTTTGCTTTACGCACTACTTGTTGCTTTCCCTGGCACATGATGCAAGATTCAGTTAGCTCAATCTTTCTTGGATGCTCATTAATGATCTGTTTTCATTGTTCCTTTAAATATTACCTCATGAAGGGCTCTTTAGATTATCTCTGACTTTGCAATAAACTTCTGCCTGGCTTCCCACATCTTCCTTTGAAACCTCAGTAGAAGCTTTCATATTCTCATAATTCTTACATTTTATGCACCTGCAAAATCAATACCATATGGATGTCAAGGTCTGTTGCTGGAATGAGTTGCACCTGGGCTTAAGTGAACAATAACTGAAGCCATAAAGTGCTTTGCCAGCAAGCACACAATAGAATTCAGACGATGATCCGAGACATTGATCCTATGGCCAACATTATAGGAGCCTTCCCTGAAACAATTCTATCCTGGAGAGCCTCTGGGCCTGTGATAGGAACAACAATCTAAATATTTCTAACATAACCCAGAGGCCTTTTTCCAATTTTATTTTTTATTATTATCTATATTAGTCAGCTTTCCAGTCACTGGGAAGAGATTCCTGATACCTAAAATTTGAAAGCAGGGAGGTTTAATTTGGCTTGTAATTTGGAGGAAGTTAATCTATGGTCAACTGCTTACAATGAAGAACAGCCATGACAGAAAAGTGTGGTGAAGGAGATTTGCTCACTTCATAGCAACCAGGAGGTAGAAAGAAAAGAATTAGAGGCCCGGCGTGATGGTGCACACCTGGAATCCCAGCACTCAGGAGGCTGAGGAAGGAGGATCGCTGTGAGTTCGAGACCAACCTGGGCTACATAGTGAGTTCCAGGTCAGTCTCAACTATGTAGTGAGACTCTGTCTCAAAAAAGAAAAGAAAAGAAAAGAATTAAGTAGGGAGGGGAAAGACGACAAACCCTCCACAGGCACACCAACAATGATATACCTTCTCCAACAAGACCTCAATTCCTAACAGGACATTACTTATAAAAACATCAATGGATCACTTCGCTGGGGATGATAGTGCCCTCATGATATCTTCCCTAAAGAAAGCCAGAAGGCCCATCTTATACTTCAGATGGGGGGAATTTTAGATTTAACCCATAACAGCATCTATAGTAATTTTAAGCAGGAAGCCTCTTTCTTGTCTTTTTTACTCTCCTTTTCCTAACACCATTTTCCACTGTTTCCCTAGCCAGGGTGATTTTCCAAATTGTTCCCATTTTTTTCTCATGAATCGATCTTAAGTATCCAAAAGTACCTACATCTATCTATCATCTATCTATCTATCTATCATCTATTATTTGTCTAATTTATTCAATCAGATTAACTATCTCTTCTAAGTTCAGCCATCTCCAAGGTTTTGAGCAGTGAAATTATGAAGCCAAGTTCTTTGCTATCCTGTGCCAAGCATGGCCTATTCTCCATTTCCCAGAAGAATCCCTATTTTACTGGTTGACCATGAAAGAAAACTAAGTATTCTTCATTGCCCTGTGCAATCTCTCTCACCTTTTCACAATTAACAGGTTTCATAAAGCACATTTTTATTCCCATGATATGAGTGGTTATTAATTTAGATATCAATTCTAGTCCATCCATCGGCTTCTGTTGCAGGAACAGTAACTTCTTCTGAGTGATGCCCTTCTCTCCCTCTATGATATTGTTCATCTACCTCCTAGCCTTTTCTAATGTTCTTTATTTTTTATCTGAGATTCAGTAAGTAGCCAAGACAAGTTGGGCATCTCATCATGAAAGGTCAAGAGCAAAAGTTAGCAGGCCATCTGCAAGCCTACTATAATCTTCTAAAAATCACCCCTAAATATTCTCTATATCATTGAGCATCTGCCACTGCAAGAGGGACCTGAATTCAAACAGCCCTCTCTTCCTTGGGCTCCTTCAGAGGAAGGATGAACTGTAAGTTTCCATTTTATGTCATGTTTATTATTGGGCTCAGCTTCCTTTTTGCTCAATAAATCCCACTAATGGTTCACATTACAATTGTATTACCTAATGTATGGAGTTCCATTTTTCCTTTTTAAAAATTTTAGAATGTTTTCCTTAATTTGCATATTAATGCTTTCTCAATTTCATAGTAAAATATTAAACTCATTTAAATATTAAATTATTAAATATTAAAATATTAAGCTCATTTATATAACAATTATATACAGGATTTCTGATTCCTTGGACATTGTGTGTGTGCATGTTTGCATTTAATTTATATTTTTATGAATAGGCAAACATTAAAAAGCCAGTATAAATCCTAAATCCTATTGCTTTCTAGTCAGCTTTGTTTATTTCATAAATTCCATGGAAGGTCTATAATTTCCCCTCCCCAAATGTCCATGTTAGCCACTGAACTCTTGGTGTAACTCCAATTGTGCAATAACATTTTTGCCCTTCACCCTGTTTTCAGCCCTACAAGATTTAGTGAAGTTTCATATTCTTTCCAGTTTACAGCTTCCTCACCCCGAAGAAGCACATAGAAGAGAGAACTGTTTGGTTTCCGGTCCCGCTTTCGGTGGCAGATACTCAACGATATAAAGAATATTTAGGGTGATTTGTAAAGTTTATATTTACCATGTTAAAAAGAAACAAAAAACTATGTACTAGTTTGTCCTTTACAAATGAAAGCTGAGGATGAAAATTATTTTCCAAACGTGATGTAACAAGAGTTGAGGAAATTTTTTTTTAACCCCCGCATTCCTTCTGCATTGGTATTCGAACCCCTAGAGAAGAGAATGTAATTAACTTTTCTTGATTCAGAATACTCACAATCATAATAGCAGAAATGCTTACTGGCTTTGTATTTTGAGTCAATGTTTAGATCTAAGAAGGCTTTTGTTATCCATAAAGGGTGGAAATAAATTCTAAGAAATGTGAAAATATAAAATTAGAACAAATTAATGCTAAAATAAAATAAAGACAAAATGTGGTAAGGGGAGAGAGAGAGACATGGATAAAATTATAAAATTTTGAAAAAATTATTCGTATATTATTTATCCTGATTTCTTTGACCCCAATTTTTATGTATTTGTTAATCAATACCAGGAACACTGGGCCTTGTGAAAGACATTCTGCCACGATCTATAGATGTGAGGTGGATGGACAATGGACCACTATGCAGCAAAAGTGTTTCTGCGATGATGTTACCAGGCCCAATCTCCTCGTGTTAAATGCAGATATGAAGAGCCTCGTATTCTTTCTGGTGGCACAGAACTTTCTTGGACTCGCCTACTTCTCTCCTTCAGTCTATCAATAACTTCTGAGACCTTAAAATGTTCCCTAATTTTGATAAATTAATAAAATCACAATATCTATTTTCTAGAGGTGAAATAGATAAGAATTTTAAAGCATTCCTTAAAAAATTCCTCTAAAACTCGCACCTAGAAAGTGAGGGGATGCTATTATATTGTTCATTTTCCCTAAAGGTCTTCAATAGCATGGCATTTTTATAATTCAATTACCCATTGCCTGAAAAAAACATATTTAAAGAGTAAAATTCTATTTAAAATTCACAGCATTTTGTGATATATAATAGTTAATATTGAATTATTGAGAAAAGTTTCAGAATAAAAGGGATTTACAAAACTGGGAACATACATGTAAACATCTTCAAACATTTTTTATGTGTGAAAATAGGTTATCTTTATTGCTTTTTATTGCTGAGATGGCAAATATCACCCACATAAGGCTGTATGTTTTCTTCTAGTTACTTGGCTAACAGCTGTATCTATTAGCAAGCAGGCATCATGTGAATTACAGTAAATAAAATAATTAGACTAACTTTCAATCAATTAGACTAACTTCCAATCAAGCAGATTGTGCCTGTTCTGCCTTTATAGTCTGAACAGCCACACTAATATGTCAAGTGTGCCCTTGATTTAATTAATCATACTTTTAGTTAGTGTGATTTTTTTCTGTATAATATTATGCTCATTGAAAATAGCTGAAATTAAAAAGGAATTACATATCTCTGAAAATATACAACTGATTATAAGATTATACAAATATTTTAACATATAAAACATAATGTTCCATATTTTTTCACATTTACAATGAAGACTTTTAAGAATGTCTGGCTTTTCCTTTCAATAAAAATTCACCATCTTTATATATATATACATATATATATGTATATATATATATTTTTATATTTATATACATATATATGTTTATTGAATTTGTATGTTTACATCATCACTTCTTGTGGAAATACAATATAAGTCACTGGAGTTTCTTTCCAAGTGAAGAGGGGGCAGTAGCTCTAATCCTGTCCCCAAACCCATTATGCATTCTGAAACAGATATTCTTATTTTCTTTTATATCACTTTCATTGTTTTCTAATTAATCTGTTATATCATTTATTTGATTATCATTCATTTCACATTAGTTACTTTTATAAAAAATTTACAAGGAATTGATTTTCCTTCTACAAGTTTGATTTTTTGTAGTATATTTCTCCCAGTACAATATAAATAAAATAATAATTGTTCACTTATTTACTTGCTTGTCAGTTAAAATAAGAAATCTTTTTTTTTTTTTTAAATTTTTTTTTTTTTTTCCTGTACTGGGATAGAACGCAAGCCCTTGCACTTGTGAGGCAGACAGTTGAACCACTGAGCCAAATTCCCGGCAAAATAAGCAATCTTTTTTATTATTATTATTAAAGATTGCAAACATACATGACAACAAGAAATGAAGATACTAAATAAAAATTTGAAGCATACATATATATGACAGCAAAAAAGGATGTAAAAAAACCAAAAAATTATGCAACAAATAAGCAATGTTAATAAGAATGCATTTGTTTACTTTCAAGTTTTTGTTCCTTTTTACTGTTTTGGTACCGTGGATCTAACTCAGGACCTAGTGCTTACAAGGCAGGTGGCAGCACCACTAAGCTAAATATCTGGGTTCTACTTTCAGTTTTTAGAAAGGTCAAATATAATAGTCAAGGTAATAACAATTTTTCAATATATGTTTGTACGAACTTAGAAATATGAGCAAAAACAAAATATAACTTTTCTTTTTAAAAATCTTTGTAAAGTTTATTGGGATATCTTAGGCATACGGTACAGTTACACACATCACTGGGAACATGCACCTTTATATGCCTTATCTTGGTAAGTGCTTTTCTCCATTCCCCAGCCTTTCTTTCACCCACTCCACCTTCCTGTTTAAAAAGACATTTTTTCCACAGTTTTGCTTTTTACATGTTTTTTATTTTCCCTTTTTCCCTTTCTCCTACCCCTCCCACTTTCTCTACTCCTAGACCTTTTCTTCCTATTACACAATATCAAATACACATCTTTATAGTTATTTACACTTTTAATTTGTCAAACCACAGAAACTATTTGTTATTTACACATATGTGACTTGTCAATTTCACTTAAGTGTGTGGCCTCAATGTGGATCTACTCAGCTATATATATCTCATTCGTTATGGCTGAGTAGTAATCCATTTTATTAAAATACACGCACACACACACACACACACACATCTTCTTTTTCCAGTCTCCAATTGATGGGCAAATAATTGGGTTGTTTCCAAGTTTTAGCTTTTACAAACTGTGCTGTTATAAACATGGGTAAGCATATACTGTGGAATAATTCTTTTAATTTTGAGGGGAATATATCCAGCAGAGGAATAGCTAGGTCAAATGGGACCTCTAATCCTAGTTATTTGAGGTATTTCAGTATTCATTTCCACATGTTGCACCAGTCTACACTCCCACTAAAAATGGAGAAGGTTTGCTTTTTCCCCATAACCCCACCTGCATTTGTTATTGGTGGATTTTTTGATAGCAGCCATTCTTTCTGGGGTGAGATGGAATCTTAGTGTTATTTTCATCTGCATTTCTTGAATGACCAGTGATGTGGAACATTCTTTCATATATTTATTTGCTGTTATTACTTCTTTGTCTGAGAAATGTCTGTTTATTTCAGATGTCCATTTTTGAATTGGGTCTTTATATTTGGGGGGGCTGATTGTTTGGGTTTTTATATATTCTAGATAATAATCCTTTGTCTAAGGAGCAGCTGGTAAAAACTTTTCCCCACATTGTAAGTTGTCTCTTAGTTCTGTTGATGGATTCTTTTGCAGTGCAGAAGCTTTTTAATAAGATGAGATCCCAGTTGTTGATTCTTTCTGCTAGTTTCCGTGCTACTGAGGATTTGTTCAGAAAGTCTTTTCCTATGCCCATTTTAGAATTGGGTCTTTATATTTGGGAGGGCTGGTTTTTTGAGTTCTTTATATATTCTAGATAATAGCCCTTTAAGAAACAGCTGGTAAACATTTCTTCTTTAAAACTATATACAAAAAGCATGCCAAGCTCTACAATTATTAATTAAGTTTGGTATAAGGCATTTTCATGAAAATTTACATAATTGGTGAGATAATTGATATTCTACTTTACAAAAGAATAATTTATATCGACATTCACACATTTAAATATAGATTTAAAATGCCAATAAATGTATGTATACATGTAAAATACATTTTAAAATATGGACATATATATATATATATATATAT
>NW_022900913.1:21565691-21588578 GCF_012274545.1 Fukomys damarensis | reverse complement strand
CAATATCAAATATTGAAATCATTTTTTACCTCATTTCTTGTGTTTATAAAATGAAAATATTAGTATTTATCAAATTCATCTTTAATGAAAAACAAAAATCAGTGATACATTTATTTTCATTCCTTTTGATTTCTTTATCATTAATAAATTGACTATATTTATTAAATATGGATGATTGTAATCATAAATATGAGGTTTTTTAAGAAAATGAGAGTAGGAAATATTTCCTGAGTTATTGCTTATGACATTTTATATTTAACATTACTTTCAATTTTATTCATGTTGTTTCTAAACGTCATTTGTTAGCTCATGTCTTCTAAATATACTATAGCGATTTCACAGAAATGTGTGGTTAGCATTCCACAATATATGTGAAAATTGTACCAGTATACTACTATGAAATCTAACTCAGATATCATAATTATATTATTTGAAAATCAGAGGTGTGGTAGATCAGCATCTGATTGCTTCATACAAAAGTAACATTTTGACATTATTTACCTGCATAAATAGTGATTTATGTCATGGAACATGCTGAGTAGATTTTTCTTATGTTGTATTTTAATTGCTATAATTATTAATATTCTATAATTTGGCAGAACAGATTATTGCTTCAAGATATTAAATGAATGTGATTGTCTTAATTAGATTTTAAGTTAAAATAAGAAATACATTTTCTGTGATCACTATTTTATTTCTCCTACATTGTTCCACAGAAAATGCAGAAATATGCTAATATTTAATAAAAAAGAAACTAACATAATAGAAACCAGCAGAAAAAAAATTAAGCCCCCAAAAGCCATATATTTTAAACAGTAGGGTAGATACATTGCTGATTTATTTGTCTAAAATTACTAAATATTTTTGTAAATGAAATTTGTATCTAAATAAATCATACACACCTAAAGTTTACAAATACTCATGTTCTACTTAAAAAAATTCAAAGTAAGGCAAGGTAATACGGTAGAGAATAAAAATGTAAATTTTCTTAACAAAGAGTTCTTGAGTAAACGAGGTGATTGGTATAGCTCAATTTTATGGTAATAGCTAAAACACAATCTATAAATGACAAGAGTTACTTATTCTAAGAGGGATTACTTTTATTTCATTTACACATTGAAGAATGGTGTAATGTTTAAAGAGAAAGAGAGAGAGGTAGAACAGAAAAATAATCCCTTAAGAGTACCACCATATGATAAAGCAGTGGTCCACTGCAGTTTTGACACCAGGGACTGTTTTAGGGTAGACAATCTTCCACATTTTGAGGCAAACCAACGAGCATATTATATTTACTATGCATTTTATTTCTATTATTATTATTATATTATTTTATGTAATGAAATCATTATAGAACTCAACACAATATAGTCTCAGTGGAGGCCTTGCGCTTGTTTTTCTATGGTTAATCTTTCCCATGTTGAGATAATGGAAGAAAGTCCCACGCACTTAGAATGTTTATGTCCAGCCCATTTCATAATTTCATTTTGGTGTCTGTAACTGCAGATCCGTACTTCACAAAGATAAGATCTTGAAAATGGTAGGAGAGTTTTCAGGCCTTTTGTTTCAATCTCACAATAATCTGCCTTGTCCAGGTTGTAGCTCAGCATTGCAGCACCTGTTTGGCAAGCACAAGGCCCTGAGTTCAATTCCTGGTACCATAACTGCCCCCCCCCAAATCAAGATATGCTGCTTTGACTTTAATCCAAATGTATGGAGATTTGAAGTTGTCTTAAAAATATTTTTAAGATCAAATTATTTGGGATAGCACAGATAAACTTGATTCACCTGCTTTACTCACAAATAGGATGAAGATCTATTACTTTCCAGTTAATGAGGTGTAGTGATGCAAAAGTTCAAACTGTTTTGAAAGCTGAGATTAGTTACCATGCACTCACTGGGAGAAAGAATGTCCTGCCTTAGTCGCCTTCAAAATCTCTGCTAAATTTGAAATATCAAAATTCTCAATGTTCAGCTATTGGCCCCATAATTCTAGTTAGACTTTGAATGCAGTCACTTTCTTAAATTGGGCACAGTTGGTGTTCTCTTTTGCAACAACAGATTGAGTTCATTAGTAGGTTGAATATATCACAGGAGTAAGCAAGTTTTTGCAGCCCATTCTGTGTCACTGGTGTGTAATCCCTGGAGTACCTTTATTTTTTAAAGAAACCTCTGAATGGCTCCTATACTCACAAACCATGGAGCTATCCAACTTTAGAAAGCCATCTTTCTCTGTGTATAAGAGAAGACAAGTGTTTTGTGCATATGTCCATACAGAGCTGTACGAACAGATTGAGTTAAGGACACGTAGTTTAATGTGGTTGACAATCTTAATCATGTCTTGCAAAATGGTAAGTTCCAGTGATATTTTTTGTTAACCAGGATTATTTACCTGATGACACAGTACATAGATTCACATCCATACATGGAATCTTTGATCTGAGAAGCAGAAAGTTTCCCAGTCATGACAGCCACGCTATCCAAGCACACATTGATGTAAAATGACCAATTACATTTTCCCGATATGTAATTATTCAAAGACTTGATTGGTTTTGCATATCTGGTTTGGTTGGCAACAGAAGTGTAAATAACATATCCTCATGCATATCCTCCTGAAAAATATGCTACATTAAAACAAATGTTTTTACATTATAGATATCATCTATTCATCAACTCATCAACCTACAGTTTGTACATTGTAATTTACTATTATTCTCTAATACTCATGTCTCAGTATCTTCTAGGATTTCTTCCCTTCATCTAGTTTTGGTCTATCTGAAAGGAAGCACATGCCTATTTTTGAACTGCAACCTCTCCTAAGTGTTAATGGTAAATGTCCTTAGCAGATCTCAGAATCAGCTCCTCACCCACAGGAAAAGGTTTCTTAGTTTTAGCCATGTAATTAGTCACAAAGAATTATGTTCCCAGTGCAGCCATATTTGATGAATTCAATTCAATAATTGCTTCTGTTCTTAATGTTCACTTTTTTTCTCATTCTCAAAAGGAATTCACAATCTAGATCCCTTGCATGTGCAGCTCCCAGTAGGGTCTGTGCTTCTATGAGAATCTAATACTGATGTTGATCTGATGGTAGGTTGTAATGACAAAGGAAACTTTGCTCATTGGCCTACCTCTCATCACCTGCTATGTTGCCCAGTTCCTAAGAGGCCACACATTTTTATTAACTTGTGTTCCAAAGGTTGGGTTACTGATCTAAAGCATGAATACTTAAAAATATTAAAAAAGTATCAATACTTGAGATAATTAGAGGTGCTCAAAATTTTAATAGTGATGCTAACTTTGAATCTCTCTTCACTGTCCATATGAAAAACTAGTACTTAGTGTAGTGTTTGTCCAACTAAAAGCCATATTAGAGGTGTTTGACTTTTTAAGCCATGATTGAGTCACTTGAATGTAAATTTTGTGAATATCATATTTGCGTACTTGATTCTGAAACTTAGACATCTATGAACTGTTTTCTAGAGTAATTCAAATGAAAGAGATTAAAAATGTACAGCTGGAAATTTTGAAGCATGGGATATAAGTTTATAATATCTATGGTTTTTACCTTTAACTTGATAGAAAGAGTCGGACTAACAGATTGGTACAGTAAAACAAATTGAATTCTATTTTATTTATCATAGGCTGCAGTGGAAAAAGAGAAGCAAAAGAGAAATTGAGAAAGGAGGAGTCAATTACATATTTGGTTATATATTTGAGAGATAATATCAAACTTTTGTGATGTAAATTTTAACAGGAGAATGGTTTTCTTTATGTCCCTTTGGTATTAGAGCTAAATGTGAATCAAAGTTATTTGATAACAATTGCAATTTAAATGTAAAATACAGAATATGCTTCTTCCTATGTTTTTATTAAAATTCAGAAGCGTAAATATAAATAGATAACTACAAATCTTTGTGTATACATTGCCCAGTTTCAGTTTCAAAAATTATATATTTCTTCTTTGACTTTTTCCTAAACTGGAGATTGAAACCAGAATCCTGAACATACAAAGCAAGCATGACTGAGCTACATCTTAGTAGACCTTCTGTTCTAGGTTTTAGTCAAAATCTCACTGAGTCATCCAGTCTGGCTTCATATTGCACCTTAATCCAAGTTAGGAGTCATACTTTTAAAATATAGCCCAATAAGCCAAGTGTGGTGTGCATGCCTGTGATCTCAGCACTAGGGAGCCTGAGGCAGAAGGATTGCTGTGTATTCGAGACCGGCCTGGGCTACATAGCGAGTTCCAGGACAGTCTCAACTACACAGTGAGACCCTGTCTCAAAAATCAGTCAATCAATTAATTAATTAAATAAAAGAAAATATAGCCTAACATATTCCTGTAGCTTGGTAGAGTAAATCCAAACAAATAGCAAAGATTTTTTTATCCATATAAAGCTTCAATAATTCTTAAATCATGTTTTTAAGATTTCTCCAATTGTCTACTATTATAGACAATTTTATGTATTGTATGTATTTTACATAAAATACATGCAATTTATGTATTTAATTTAAATCTGGATCCTTAAAAATTCCACACATTTTACTATAGGGATGAATGCAGGAGCTTATACCTAAAAAAAAAAAAAAAAAGGTGGCAAGAAAAAAAAAATAAAGAGCCACAGAAACAGGTTAAAATCTAGAGGGCCTATGTCCCTTCAACATAGAGCCCAAGTGACAGATACACCTCTACTTTACTCACTGAGACAGGGCACAAGCAATAAGAGTTCCACGGGATTCATCTGTGTCATGTCCTCCACGGTACTCGACAGGTGAACAACTTCACTTGCAGTGCTTTTACTTTTCCCTGCAATGTGTTACCACACTTGTGTGCCCTCTTTCTTCTCAGTGCTCACTAGAAGAGTGCAGATAGGCCTCATTCATCCCAACTGGTCTTCCACATTTTATTTCTTTTACATCTTGTTCAATCGAGCACAATGATGAATTTTTTCCCCATGCAATCGATCTGTTGAAAGCTTTTGTCCTTTATTCGATAGATCATTCATTTCCTGGATTTAATTGATTTCTTTCTCATTGAGTGTACAACTTCTCTTCAAATCCTTATTTTACTCTAAATTAAACCCTCTATTTAAATATATCTTTAGTTTCTTAAACATGTATGCATCAGATGCGGCGGAAATCTTTTATTCTGTAACATAGAATGAGTCACATGCTATTTAATGGTCTGATTTAGTAATACTAAGATTGATTGACTGGTGAGTTCAGGTTGTATAAATCTGATATTTTGCAGACTATCCCACTGATAGTATATGCAATGTTCTTTCTATTCTTCATCTGTGACATGTTTCAGAATATTTATGTATTTGGAATTGCAAATTTATGGTTTACTGTTCCTATGATTTATTTAATGAATATCTATGTAAAAAGAAATATCATCTCATCCACTTAGCAATATTTGCCTTTTATGATACACATTAAACATCAGAAATATATAACAAATGATAAATTCTTTAATTTTAATTACCAACATTAATCTTTATATTTCAACTGTTTTTCTTCCATCCTATTTTTAAAAATTTTGGTTATCTCTTAAATGCACGGATCTTTAGATTTTCCAAAAATTTAAATAAATGTACTTATGTTTTAGAGCTCAAATAATTTTATATTAGAACTTACATGTTTCAGAAAGCTACTTTTATAATTTTGAGCAGTCTTTTACATTTAAAACGCTTTTTACTTTATGGGTCCAAAGAGTAGCACACATAAACGTTTTGTCTCTCCAAGAATCCCTTCTAAGATCCTTACATTCTTATTATGTAAAATAGTATTTACTCAGAAATACTTTTTACAGGAGCATTTTATTATTACTGGATGGTGGGTGCATCTAGATAAAGACAGCTTCAAAAATAAATAATTTATATATGAAAATAATAAACCCAGATTAATATATGCACTTTATTAAAAATCAATGTTTTCTTAGACTTTTTGAAGTTGTATACTTGCAATTATCATTGAAATATTTTAGCTATTAAGAATATGACACAATGTATTTTTTCAGTTACTTGGAAATGCATATGCAAGCACTTTAAATTAATTATAACAATATTATTATTAAAGAATACTAATGCTATTTAAGATAATTTGAAGTTCTGCTTTATAAGATTATAAACTATTGAAGAAATATGAAATTACTATGTTCTATTTCAGTTAATTTTTTAGTTTTAATTATTTGTGCAATAAAAACTGTTCCAATCTCTTTAATATTTTAATAATGAAAACAATTTACAATATTCCCTAGTTGATATTAAATAAGAAATTATAGCTAACAAAACATTCTTTTTATAGTTATTTCTCAACTGTATTGCCTAAACTTTATGATGAACTATTTTTCTGTTTTTCTTCTTTCCTTCCTTTATTTTTCTTTGTAAATGTAGACAGATGCACACAGAATTATTAACAAGCTTGAAGATAGAAGATACATAGATTGTAGACTGATGACAGGTAGATAAATTCAGATATGCCTACTCCTGTAAAAAGAAATAAAATGATTTTCCTACAATTTCATTTTATCACTTGATGATTTATATTTAATATATATAATACACAGTCCTTACATATTGACTTTCCTAATTATTTTTAATAAATATATGGTACTGATATACAGAAATATAACTTCCAACCTACTAGATGTCAGGTGTGCAGAGTTCATGACCCCCCAAATCAAAGAATGAATTCCAGGGGACAATGGAGGTTAAAAGTAGGAAAGGTTTATTGAGAGAAAGCTTCTGAGAGACAAGAGAGTTCCCAAGTGGGTTGACACCAAAGCCCTTTGTCAAGGACAATTTATGCAGCAGTTACAATGGAGATATAAGGTAAGTTAAACTATAATTAACCCACGGGATCATGAGAACAGCTGCTTAGCTGATCCGGTAAGGAAGCAGGTCATGAAGCAAGGGTACATGGGACAAACAAAGGCATTATGGGAAACATTGAGTCCGGATGCTCTGATCACCCACCTGGGTGACTGATGACTATCCGAACTTCCTGGACTAGGTAGTTCTAATTACAGTGTTATTCCAAGTTACTGCTTATCCCTTAGGGATGCATGTAGCCCTGTCCATTGTATCTTTACTTTGAGGCTTAGTCTTCTTAAAATGCACCTCCAGGGGCAATTCTGATGTCTTCATTTTTCACTGATTTCCTTGAGACTTCATTTCCTCTCTGACTGTACATTAATTTCTCTCTAGCTGACCTGCCTATAATAATACAATTATCCATGGCACAGAGATATTATAGTTTACTAAACCAGAGCACTAATGCTAAGTGCTTGTGCTGATTTCAATTTAATACTGATACAAACAACAGTATACTGAACAATGTTTGATCCGTGTCAATTCAAGTTAATGTCAGCTTGCCTGGGGTCTTGAGGAATAGACTACTTTAAGTGGTTTTGCTGGGGCAAAGTTTAAATGCACATATTACATTGTTGCCAAATTCCTCTCCAAAGGCTTTGTCTTATTTTGCCTTCTTAACAAACTTACGAGGCTTTAGTCTTATGGATGGAATGTATTATCAAATTGTATTTTTGCAATCATCCCGGTACAAAAATGGTTATATTTTTAATTTGTATTTTATCATCCTAATGTTTATAATAATGTGGAAACAATAATATTTTACGACAAATATTTTTCCATCGAATTCACAAAATAATTTTTTTTCCGTTGGAGTGACCTTGGGATGTAGCCCATGTTTATGACAGAAAGAGATAATTATATTTCATTTGGCTAATATTGTAAAAGTCCTTATTTTTAACCCAACCACTATACTATCTGACTGAGACAGCTAGTTGGGAAGGAAGGGCAGAGAAAGAAGGAATGCTGGGAGAGAGGGAGAAAAGAAGGAATAAGGAAATACATATCCAAAATAACATCAGTGAGATGTGAGGTTGAACGTCAATGGACTACTTCAGTGAATGTAATTATCTTTGCTTGAAGTCTATACCATACCTATTATGTTAAAAACCACTAAATCCATTTGCAAACTAAACATGCACACATTCTACAAAAATTCAGGAGCATGACATACACGTATTATATAAATTAGATTGAGCTGCAGACAACTTTTTCATCCTGAATCTTGCTATCATATTTAGTAAAATACCAGAAGGGGTATTACAGCTCTAAGTAATTAGAAGAGGAGCTTGTGGTAGACATTTGATCAAGGATGGTTTCATGCAAATTACCTAGAAACATCAAAACAATCAATGATTCCGGAAATTCAATGTGAATTAGCAGTTTTATACCAAGATTTGAATTTAGGTTTGCTCAGAGACCAAATATTTTATTTTGATTTATTTAAATGGCTCTTCTGCCCACAGCAAAAGTTACTGCAACAGTTTGACAGGCAGCTTACCAAAAGAAGCCACTGCTTCACAGAGGTCAGTCATTGCACATTGCTTTGAAAACAAAACAAAAAATGTAATCTCCACAACATGTGGCACTTCACCAAATTACTTTTCAGCAGTTCTAAATTGTCAATATTTGAAGCTCTCCTAAGAAACCTTTAAGGAAAGTTTTAAAACGTTCATGAACTTGAAATATCAGTGGCCAACCGATTTAAAAATAGTATGAAACCTTACAAAATACTGTGGAAAATCCAAGACATAATAATGATTATGCATGCACAATTTATTTACTGACACATTTCAATGTTTTTGCTTCTGAGTCATCAATAACTTTATTATTTTTAAGAGTGTTTACATGCTAATCAATTGTCTAGTTTTTAGATTAAAAACAATGCCATGAAGACCTACTTTAATTATACTTGGTGGGTGAAGTGGAATTACCTTTATTTTACCCCACTGTTCTATCCTTTAACTCTTGGATCTTCATCTGTGCCCTCCTTATAGGCCTTGTGCTGGGACCTGCAGGCCTGTGTAGTCCCCTTCTTAGAAGAGTTGCTGTGGAAAGAAGCTAGTAATGACCCTTCTAAGGCCCGTGGAACATGAAAGAATATTGTGAGATTGAAGGAGGAAGTGTTCCTTTGGTGTACAGGGCTCAGAACACTCACCGAGCTCTGTGGATCGAGAAGTGAAGGCCAGTAATGCATTAGTTAGTGTATCTGTGCGCCAAGGATCTTGGTGTGGCTGAGCTACCGATAAGGGGACACTTGGCGATGCTCACGAGCCAGAAGTGATCTTCAAGAACAGAAGGGTGTTTGCAGATGAAGATGTCTGCTTAGCCTGTCTGGCTGGCCCCAGTATCTTGTACTCCTTCTTTCTGACTTTCTTAATAGAGAATAATCATCACTGAAAGTACATAGGTTGGGAATGGCTGCCCCAGAGCAAACTCATGCTGCATGTCACCAGGGTCTACCCAGATGCTGACTGACAAGGAGTTCACTAACTGAAGGTGTTTGTTATAGTTCACCGAAGTCAAGCTCAGTGATAAGCTCATCGTATTATTAGATTTCTTGTGGTTGAGACATGATACCAAGCATTCACTACTTAAAGGAGGACAGTTTTAATTTGGCTTACAATTTTGAAGAAATAAATCCATAGTTCAGTGGCTCTAAAGTAGAAGCATCAACAAAGCTCCTCAAGTCATGGCAGAAGCAGAGCGGGGGAACAGTGTGACAGAGAAACTGAGAAACCATATGTAGTACTCGACTGTGAATAATATTCCATTCTGAGGAACCGTGCTTAACTCGGTACCTCTGCTCCTACACCAAACAGACCCATTCTCCAGCCTCTGCTGACAATTCAGTTGCAGGCTGTGGATGCTCCAATTCCAGGGCAGTCATTCCAGCCTCAGGATGTTTGTGCAAGTCAGCCTGCCCCTTATGAAGTGTGACAGCAGTTCATCCGTTTCTGAGGCCTATCCTTTGCTACAGGGAACCGTGTGTCAGAGTCCCAGAAGGCAGGATTCAATAACTGGCTAGGATTCTGACTTTGTCCGGGATTAACTGAATATATCCTTTTAAACAAATTGCTCTTTATCTCCTCCTCTACAGAACCCCACCTGTCTAAACTCCTGTCGTGGATACATGTCTTCACGACAAGAGCCTATTTCAGGACCTCTCAGGCACCCCTGCCAGCATTTTCCCACTAAATAAAGGGTTTTTCTTAACATATATATTGAATCTGTATGGCAACTAATGGTGACTTGATCCAATCTGTACATTATGATACTGTACTACATTAAAGGAAAAATATAAAACGATTAAACTTTAGATGTGAAGAATATGTGTTCTGCTATTAATAAAAAACCTCACCCTTTACTGTCATATGCAGTAGCAGTTTACTTCTACGATTATACAGTGCAGATGGATTTCACTGTAGGCACACATGATGTAATTCTTCACTATTGATTCATAATAAAAGTTTGTCCACTGTTGTCTAGAAATTTACTGTTCAATTTCTCAGAGCATTTATACTAACATTTAAAAACATGGATATTACTTTAGTGACAAAAAGGTGCATTTTTATTTCTGTTCTTAGTAGATTGGATCACTTTTCAGATAGTATTTGACATGTTAAAGATATAATAAGTCCATATTTAAGGATATCAGGTTTTATTGGAGAATCCTACTACTGAACCACCAATGCTCCAGCTACAGATTTTATTTGAAATGGAAATGCAGTGTTCTGTCCATTGGAATGTGTCTGTGTTGAATATAATCGTTAAATCTACAACAGTTATATTTTCTTCTGATAAAGATAAAAGGAATAAACAGAATATTTTCTGAAAAGTTAAGGGAATACACACACAAAAAAACAAGGCAGTGCTAAAATGTATAGTGTATAGTTAAATACAGTGTTAAAAGTTATAGTGAGAAATTAGTATTAGCAGCCAGCAATTCAAAGACAATACACAAAATTTTGCCCTACTTTTAGAAAGTGTTGTATTGTTGGATATAAAACTCAATGACATATATTTTAAAAATGTGATGATTGGCTAAAATTATTTTTCTTAAATACATGTTAGCTTTCAAAGAGATGGGCATATTCCAATTCAATGGACTTTTATTTATTTATATTTTTCCAGTTAAGTTTATTGGTGTATTTTAGTTATACTATAAAGTTGCATTCATCATTGGGATCTTGTATCTTTACATGTTGTATCTTGGTTCCCATTTTTCCCCATTCCCCTGCCCTCCCTTCACTCTCTGCACACATCCCTATTTATAAGTTTTTCTTTGCCTTTTCTCATTTCAGTGGACTTTTAAATTAGACATATTTTAAAAGTAGTTTAGGTTAACAAAAGTTGAGGAAAAATACAAAGAATTCCCAATTATCCTTTTGTATTTGGTCACTAAACTTCATGTCTGAACAGAAAGTTTCAGATTTAGTAAACTTACGTATAGTTAAAACTATAATCTCATGCAAATGAAAATCTGTTGTAATAACTCCTGCTATTAGCTAGAGTTGGACTATTTAGACATATATCATTAACCCATTGATCCACACTCCTGAATTTAAACAGGAAGGTAAATTCTTCAGGTTCTTAGAACTTGGTGCAATGGTGCTCAAACCATGTGGGGTCCCACTGAGAGCCCTTAGAACACAGATTGCTGATTTGGTTTCTGAGCCCCTGGGTCAAGATAGTTCTGTAGAGTTTGACTCTCTAATCAATTCTCAGATGATGCTGAAACTACTAGTCCCAGCCAGAGCCAAATTGAGAGAACTACTGCTTAATGCTTTTCATATTTTAAGGAGAAATCTGCTGTCCCATCCCTTATGATGGTTCCACTATTATATCAGTAGATAAAGTATATTAAATACATTAATAACATTGCTGACATCCTTAGCCTCCATGACTCCAGTCTTCCACATCTGTACTGAAAGAAGAAATATTACTCTTTCTGCTCTTTTAGCCAGTATATTTTTTAACAACTTTGATTCTATAACATTTTTACTGTTTGGTTCATTTTTCTTCCCCCTGCATCACTTTATTACCTAATACCACTTTACTTTCTCGAGAAAAAGAAAATAAGCCTGTTAAGTCATTCTTTTCAGGAAATCTATATCATTTTAAGATTCTTGAATCTATAAATACAAATTTAACATCAATAAAGAAAGATATGAACATGAATCCTGTAGAAATAGTTACTTTTGGGGCAGATTTTAAAATATACTTTGCCAGCTATAGAAATCATAAATATAGGAAAATTTAAATTTTCATTATAATAGAAATCAAGAAAGGAGAAAAGTAATGGTACAAATAAAACAAAACCGGGCAAAGTGTTAAGCTGGCTTATATCTTTGTGTATTATTTTGACAAAAAGTTCTAATTTTAATCAAATTTTTAAATCAGCCTGCATGCTATATTTCCTGTTTTCATAAAAGGAAAGAATTACCTGAAGAAATGGGAAGTCTCATCCTGAGAGACTAGAGGTTGTGTCCACTGGGACCAGGGTCTCTCCCTTTACAAGGAGGAGCTGCTTAGCTTTTCTTCTGGGAAGTGTGGCATTATTTCTTGACAAAAGCTACCACAAAAATCCCAAAGATCCCTGGATTCTGTGAAACTGATTTGCTCACATAACTCACAGTCAGCTGGCACCCTAAAATCATACTACTTGGGACCAACCTGACTGTTTATTGTAGTGACAGATTTTCAAGTTTAAGAAAAGGTCACTAGGCATAAAAATCAGCCCCGCCTTATAAGCAGGGAAGCCCTGCACTTGCACCTGGCTTTACTGTATATTTCCGTGTGGCAGTCAGGAGAAACTCCATGCTACTTTCTCCTTTTTTTCTTCATGTTTCTTAATAGAGTAAAAAATGCATAATATGTACATTAACATTATTACTTCCTTTAAGTATTTATACTTTGATGGCATTCAGTTCATTATGCCAAACTGATAGTTAATTAAATAATAACACTTCAATTTCCTCCTCTCTAGCCCCTAACAACCGTCACTCTTCTTTCTGTCTTTATGCATCTGATGACTCTAGGTAACTCATATAAATGGAATTATACAATATTTGTCCATCTGTGATGGGTGTACTTTACATCATAATAGCTTCAAGGTTGAGCCATACTGAAGTGTGTAAAAATCCTCTTAAAGTGTGTAAAAAATTCCACTTTATATTTATAAGACATTTTGCCTTTCTGTTTATATTTCATTGGGTATTTGAAATGTTTCCACATTTTGGCTGTTTTGAACAAGGCTGCTATGAACCTAAGTATAAATACTAGACTTTAATTATTGGGAAAATATTCTCAGGTACTGTTATATTTTTGGCTCATCTCTTTGAAGAACAGTCAGTAGCTACTTCACTTCGCAGCCCATTGGCAACGCAGTTTCCAGTGCTCCATATTCTAACCTTTGCTATTTTGCTTCTCTTTGTTTCATACAACCATCCCAACAGATGTGAAAATGATCTGAATATGAAAAGTGGTTTTGACTTGGACATATTTTTATTTTGCAATTTTTTCTATGTATGTTTTTTTTTTCTCAGTACCTTTCATTTTTAACACATACTATATAATATTGAGAAATTATTTCCCAATTGGTGTTCGATTAGTGATACAAAAGAGATTTGCATTTTATAACACCATTCTTCCAGAAAGCGGCTGCTGCTAAGGGACCCACCTTTTAGGCTGCACCATATTTTTTTAGCAAAAAGTTAACAAATTTTGTAAATTTTAATAGCAAATTTATATAACTACACTCATAATTTCATTGATTACTTTTCAAGAACAAGAGGAAATATGTAATGCTTTATTTCTAAGTATCAAGAAAAATAAAACCTTACTTTTTTTTTTGGTCGATAAAATTTCTCACTAAGCATGAATCATTTGACTTTATTAGTAGTCTGACTGATGTTTTTTATCATAATACTGCTATATTAATAAACTTGCAACACCAAAGTTTTGAATAGTCATAAAATGGAAGAATAGGTGCTGGAAATTTAGTTCAGTGGTTCCACCACCTGCCTCACAAGTGCAAGGACCCAAGTTCGATCCCTGGTACCAAAAAAAAAAAAAAAAAGTTATCCTTTGACTATAAAATAGAAGAAATAAGTATAATCATTATTGTTTTAATGCTAGAAGTTTCTTTAAGAACATTAAAATTGAAAGCAGAAGAGACATATTTGGACTTTTTCTATTTTTCTTAACTCATCTTTTTGCCTCTAAATTAGTCCTGTTGAATGCTCTAAAGTAGATCTAAACATTAAAAGAAAATGGTCAGCAAGTATCTTCGAATTTAAAATTACTAACTGGTTCTACAAGAAAACAAACAGCTATTGAACTAGTCAAACCCAGTTGAAAATCTTTATAGGCAAATAGCCATCAAGGAGAGTGGATAAAATCAATGAGACACTGCTTAAATCAAGCACTTTACTAAGAAACCCCCGAGTCATTAAAAAAAATCTTTACAACATGATCGTCTTAATATGGAGTTATACAATTCTGTGAAAAGCTAAATTATGTTGAAAGTGCAGGTAAAGAAAAAAATATTCTTTCTTCTTTTTTATTTCATGTATGGGCAGTTACTTCTAACAGAGAAGTATGTGAAAAAAGTTACTTTACATAGAAATATCTCAGCTATTCGCTAGTAATTAGCCAAGCTGTTAGCACTGCTTATACTTCATTGACACCATGTCTGTTCCCCCCCTCCCCCCCCCCCCCGTTCTCTCTCTCAGTCTTTGAAGTAGGTTTTATAATCGTCCTGTGTTTATACCGGAGCTCTGGAAGTTAGCCATCGTCTACTTTTTCCATGGATTCAATTTATGTTTAATCAAAGACTATGCAAAAAATTGAAATCATACTTTCATCATTTGCTTTGTATTTCCTATGATTATAAAATATATAAATTTATTTTATACAATATATACATAAATATATAATATATTGTACAATACAATATAACGTTTTTATAATATATCAAAATATAACAGAATGTATAAATATATATTTTAATATATGCATGCCATTTATAGATTTTATATAATTATATATAATATATATCATATAAATTTTATTTATATGTAAGTATAGGGTTACGTGGAATAGAACTCACGACCTTACAGTTGTGAGGCAGACGTGGTGCCACTGAGCTAAATCCATGGCCCTAACATATTGTTCTAATATCCTAGAATTATTTCCTTCAAAAGTCACAAGTTGTTAGCAAATTATGGACCATATATATTTTTTCCTAGTTTGAAAATTCTTATTCTTTTGAGTAGCTCTGCTACTATATACCTATTTAAATGCAATTCGTTTATAAATGTATAAGATGCAATTAAAATTTTAGTGTTTTCTTCAAAAATCATATATTTTACTATGCTAACAAATCTTGTTTTGATAAAAAATAGGACAATATTGAATTAAATGGAGATTTTCAAGGCTTCCTGTTGGATTATGTAAAGCCATAAAAACTTGTTTTCATGTAAATGACTTCCAATTTTACAGTAAATCTTTTAATATTTTAAAAGTTTAAACAGTTTTATGATATGATCAAGTTCCTGTCTGATTTTTGCTTTTTCCTCCCTTTTTCTAATGAATACATATAAAACTGAAATTCTTACTTGCATGACACTATTAGAGAGTGCATTATACCAAAAGACTGACATAATACACATTCTCTGGAGTATATAGTCATGGATTTGGGAAACAAAGTTCTTGTACATATGTTGGAGATAGAACAAGTATATTTCAATGTGTAAAATAATTACAGAAAATATATTTAGATCCAGAAAACAATGAATAAAAGGTTGAGTCAAAGTATACTGGATGCCAAAATCAAGTGAGAACTTTGATTAGAAATAATATCATTTATTTATTACTGCAAATATTTGGGGAAATGTTGTATCACTAGAAAGGTGAAAGAGATGATGTAAGAATATATAAACCATAAATATATGACTTGTTTGTAAAATATGAATTTGATCTTATTTAGTTTCAAAATATCCTTTGAACACTAATACATTGATACTCATAGAAAATTAAATGTCACAACAAATTTTTAATTTTCTGTTAACTATGATAAAATAGTACTCTGTTAGATTATTATTGTTTTAGGAATGTTTATTTTGCAAAACCAAAATTGAGCAGACTTTTAATCCACCCAAAGAAAAACTTTAGGATTTAAATTGGATTACACAAAAGAACATTTGCTTTTCTTTTCAAAGGAGAGTGATTTAAGAAGCTTATGATGACTTAGCAGTGGTTTTCTGAGGATCAAATACTACTTAACTGCCCCATCTTTTGAATGGTAACTTCTAAATTAATTGGAAGAATGCTAAGTGAGTCCAAGTCAATAATTAAAAATCAAATTTCAAATTGTTTTAACTGACTCTGTACATTTTATTTTAATAAATTGCTGGTGATGTTATACCTTTAAAATCTAATTATTTATCCAAGTTAACTTCATCCATAGTAGGGAGACTGCATTTTTACATTAATTTGGGATAATTCTAGTAGTGACTGTATTAGACTTAAAAATAGTACATATCAAAGAAACTTCTGTATTTTAAAACTAGGGAATACCAACTCAGAAAACTGCAATACTTACAAAGACTGATCTGCCACGTGTTCAAAGATTATCCCAAGCTTGCCGATATTCTAAACCCAAAGCAGAGGACACAACCCCTCCTTCACTAAAAGGCAGGCACCATATTGCAACATGTGTTGCAGCAATTTTTGTAAATCAGAACTTAAAACTACCCTGCGTTTAGCCACAGTATGATGAAACTGAACCATAACCACTGGAGAATATATTACCTACAATGCATGCATTCTTCTATTTTAAGTCCACAAAAGAAAATGTCAAGAGAGTAACAAGCAGTGAGTGAAAGAACTTCTGGGTTTGCGTCATCATTCTGTTGGGTTTTTTTGTTTTGCTTTGCTTTGGTACCAGGAATTGAACTCAGGACCTTGTGCTTGCAAGGCAGGTGGTGGCACCTTTGAGCTAAATCCCCGGCCCTCATCATTCTGTTTTTAATCTAAGTAAGCGTCTTCCACTTGTGAAATCCAAAGGAGCTGAACCCCTGAGGAATGGGTCCGGCTTTCAACAGATGTTTTGCTTCCAAAAATTTTTAAAATAGAAGTGCAATGAGTTTAAAAATGGATTCCTAATACGGAGGAGAGGAGGGAGTGAAGGGAGGGTAGGGACAAGGAGAAAACATGAGAACCAAGGCCTGTCATGTAAAGGTACAAGATCCCAGTGATTAATGTAACTGTAATGTATACCTAGAATGTACCAATAAGCTCAATTAAAAAAAATAAAAATAAAAATGGATTCCTATGTATTGAGTTTTGTTAATAATAAAGGGAAAAGAAGTAAAACAAAAATTTTAAATAATTACATACTTTATAAAACTAAACAAAATGGCTAACTTTGTAAAGGTAAACAAAATAAAACAAAAATTTTAAATAATTACATACTTTATAAAACTAAACAAAATGGCGAACTTTGTAAAGCTAAACAAAATATGTAATTTCCAAAGACTTCTTATTTTTGTGCCACAGAAGGAAAAAATGTGGGATGCATTTAAAATTTTAAAACTTTATGATCTCCCACTATGTCGAATTTCCCTCACACAAACCATGTGCATACCACCAAAGGTTCTCTTTCTTGACCTCCTGTGACTTTGGCCTAGAGTTATGCACCTATGCCAGTGAAGTCTTCTGCCTCTTGCTTGCTTACTCCGTTCCAAATCCTAATGAAAGCTGTTGGCCATGGGTCCACTGTTTGGTTGTTGCTCCTTCTGTGGTGCTTCTCTCATATTCTGTCCAACATGACCTGTTCTGATTGTCCCTCTGAAAATGACTATAATAAATTTTGTGTTCTGTGCCTCTCTGATACTTATTGTATTTGAATGTGTCCTTGATTCACTTTCTGTTTAACAGACATAAATAGAGATGAAATTTTCCATTGAGAATCAACCTTGTTCTGCTGCATTTTGTAAGATTGCTGGTAAACTCAGTAGAGCTCTTCTCCTCAGCAAATCATTTCTCTGTTTCTCTTTCCTTGCCCTGTTCAGGATATCCTATTTACTGTGTGTTATAAATCAGTTAGTGTGCCATTATTTCTAGAGATATTTATTTCTGCAACTTTCATGTCACCAAATCACTCTAAGTATAGATTGATTAGGTCCTTGGAT
Source organism: Fukomys damarensis (assembly GCF_012274545.1). Classification (NCBI taxonomy): domain Eukaryota; kingdom Metazoa; phylum Chordata; class Mammalia; order Rodentia; family Bathyergidae; genus Fukomys; species Fukomys damarensis. Next base: position 21,570,508 of record NW_022900913.1, on the reverse strand, counting down.
GTTTTATATCTCAAAGACACTCCTTATTGATTGCAACAAATCTAGAGTTGTGTTCTTGTCTCCCATTCCTTCTAGGGATACAGAGAGCAGTGGCTTCTATTCTATTCATTTCACAAACTAAATCGTGTTAGATGGCTTTCTCTACTCTGTTCTAAAACCTTCTCTCCAACTGGGTCATGAAGTGGAATGGGGTTCTTTTTTTGCACTTCTGACCACATCCATATAAAGGAACATATACGTCTTTGTATTTATAAATTCACCTCAAATACTAATACTTTAACTCGCTCCATCCCCCACTACATACAATTTTGATTGTTTCTTTGGAATTTCAAGCTAGGCAGGCATATCCTCTTCCTTCTTTGTTAGGAAGTGGTATTATATCATTGAGTTGCAGCTGATTAATTTTCTCCTATTAACCTGGCTCACAATGCATGTGGGAAGCCTATTTTGATTATTTCACAATTCTGATTTTCAACTGTGAAAATGTCTAACTTATTTAGGCTCAAATTGTTAAGGATCCAAAGATAAACCATCACCTTTCCATTCTTAGAAGACTAAGTAATACCATTTTCTAAAGGAAAATTGTTTTTAAAGGATCTGTGCACTTTTCTGAAAAGATACAATTAAAAAACAGCCCATACATATCTATTACACATGCTATACTGCATTGTGTAAGGAAACAAAAACACAGGAAAACAAAAGTAAAGTGCCCTTGAGAAGTTTACCATTCACGAAATAGCACTATAAAAAAGAAGATAATAGGTCTGTTATTGGTTTCAAAACAGTTCCAAGATGGTAAGTGTCATGAGCAATAACCAAATATGGCATTCGTCTTATCCATTAACAGTCTAGGGAGGACTGTTTTCAGAATGCAAGAGTTTAAAACTGAAATTCACTTCTTTGGTTTCGAGGCTTTAATGGAATGACTGTCACCGATAAGGAAATGATGAAGAGCACAGTGCTTCTCCAGTCTCTTTAGCTGGATGCGTTGTGCGAAGCTGAATTTCTCCATCTCCAGAATACTAACATACATTGGACGCCGAGGAGAAAGGCAGACGGCAGCTCAGCAATCCATATAACTTTTATCATTCTGATTTCAGAATTAAAATAAGTTCCATGGCAGTGCTTTTTCCTCATTTTGTTTGTAGGCAGTAAAGAGAAGTCTCATTAAGAGACTTAGCATCATATCATTCTTCAAGATAAAATTTGTCCGAATAGTTCAGAGAGTTTTCTTTAATTCAAATAAAGTTGGCATTGCATGGCTCTCTTCATTAGAAAGCAGATAATACATTCAATCATCAGTGTCACAAGGGCCCCCTTCACCAGTGTTCCCTTAAAACCTTCAATTCTGTGCAAATGTGACATTTAAGAAGTGCTAATTCAGAGAAAAGTGACACAAATTTGTTGACCTTTATTCATAATGCCCATGGACTATTATTTTGCATTGATCCTATGTATTAACTCTCAATGTGTGAAAAATTATTTTAAAATACAACATGTGGATACAAGTATAAACTTTATCAATCATAAAAATTAGTTTGTATGTGCTAGATGTTTGAAACAATTTTAGTGAAAACATTTAGAAATCATTTTCTCCATAAAGAGTAGATTTCTCTTTTTAATTTTCCTGTTGTTTTCCAATTTAACAGACACTTCCTATGAATTAGGTCTTTCGAAGTTTTTATTTCAAGTCTCAGTATTTCCAAATGGAATAACAAGATATTCACACATAATTATACAAAAAAGCAATTACAAAAACCCTGGATTTTCCCAGTTATACACAATTGATTTTCTTTCATTTCATGGGTTTTTTTTCTGGAGGGTATTTTTGGTCGTTGTTCCAAGCAAAGTAGTGAATTCATCTGACCTCGTGTTTATCCGTATCTATTTAGTTGTACCAACTAGATAGTTGCCCATACCACTCACAATTTTATGGTAATTTAAAAATATAAGAGAGAGGTGTATAATTTGACAGTGTGCATAAAATGTGTACAATCTTAACAAAAACACCATCTTTAACCACAATCCTGCATGTGATACATATGCAAATTTTAACTTGGGAGAAAAATGTATCTTCGGACATATCCAGCAGTATTTCCACACAAACCAGAAAATAGGATGAATTCAGCTGAGATGTATGGATCAGTTTCTGTTTTCCAGTGGTTATGCTGATGTCTTGAAAGATTCCTTAGAAAATAATCATAACATGCCAAGGAGGTGGTAATGTAATGACTATTATTTTAATGGATGAGTAATTTGGGATTCAGAAGTTTGTAAAATACATATAAATGCAGTGAAATAGCTGGTAAACACTGGATTCAAGATTGATGTCACTTAATCATGCCTATAGTATGATTTGGAAAACATCTTGTAATTCATTTACAGATTTTGAAAGAAAATGGAAAAAGATAATTTATTATAGGTACTAATTTAAGAGGAAATCATTCTTTTAAAAAATCTGAATTTAAACCCAGAATGTACCAATAAACTCAATAAAAAGAAAAAAAAAATTGAACTTTTTTTTTCTTTTCTTTTTTTTTTTTTGGTGTTTGGGATTGAACTTGGAACCTTACGCTAGTGAGGGAGGCAGTGGCACCACTGAGCTAAATCCTCACCCAAATGTGATATTTTAAACTTAACCTTTTAAATATTCCCTCTTCAAGTGATAAATCTATATCTGGTTGGGTTTTGGTTTAGGCAGGAAATGCAATTTTGTATTCCCCAAGGCATAAGACACAAATACCACTTAAATGTATTGCAGTGTTTGTAAGGGCTATGATTAAAATAATGGGGGTATTTTGGAGTGTGTACTTTTGAGGTCAAGTAGTTCTTTTCTCCTAGGCTACATCCTGTGCACTTACCATAGTACGGGGAAGATTTCCACTTTATTTGATTTGGGTCATAAGCACACTTTTTTTGTTGTTTGTTTTGTTTTTCTTTTTTTGTTAACACCAGCATCCAAAAATTGCGAGATCACATTAAAATAGGAATTTCTGTCTTTGCTGCAAACACCGGAGTATCCATCAACCATGACGGTGAACTCCAAGGTGGCAAAGATCCACATTTGCCGAATAGCAGCTGCCACCTTAGGTAGGCCACACACTTTGTAAGGCTTCCAAGCCACCTGGGCTTGGCTCCACTTATTTGCATTTCCAAAATGGTCTAAAAAAATGAAAAACTTAGTTTTTGTTTTCTGTAATGCAACCATGTAATACTTTTTGTTTCTTTCCCAATACTCATTATGGTCTTCGGAAACACTGAGTCCAAAGCAATAAAACTTTTCATTGCCAATAGAAAATTGGATGGATTAATTTGATTAATTTATCTTGGATGCTTTGAAGTAAAGCATCAAAGAATAGCTGTTTACTTTGTGAAATGCTCAGATTTTGGTGCTAGAATAAAGAAAATCTGATTCAACCCTCATTCAAAGTTCAATTGCAAAGCACTGGAACAGTGCATTCAAACAAAGTTGTGTCAGAGTAAATTATATTTTTTTCTTGAGAGACATGTGTTTAGCATAAAGGTTATTTACCCATGCCTTGTATCAATAAAAACAGTTTTCTTTTACTGTAATATTTTTTAAAATGAGGATTTCTAATTAAAAACCATTTGCGCTGTAAAGGAATAATTCATGTAGAGAAAATCTAAAACTATTTAAAACTACTCAAATTTTTACTTTCACAAAAAAATTCCTGAATTATTACAGTAGTTGGTGGCTATGAATTATATATAAATTATATAGTTTTAAAAGAAATCTGTGTGGCAGTCCTAAACTTAATTTTGCATTAGCTGAGCTACCTAAAACTTTTTAAAAATAGATTACATTAAATTTAGGAAATGTCAGCAAGCATTATTAAGAACACTGTGTTGATTTTATTATTATTTTCATTCTTTACCTAGATTAAAACTGAGATATTGTTGCCCATCTTTATACACTTATGTCTTTTTCCTCCCTCTCTTTTTTCTGTTGCTCTCATGATCTACACCATAAACCACACACACACACACACACACACACACACACACATTTATTCCCCTCAGTGGCTGTAAAATATTTAAATTATGTTTAAAAAATACAAAAGGAGAAAAATGACATAACATGTGCAATAGATGTAGCATCACTGGGACATAATACTCTACAGCCTCAATTTAAAGGAGGAAATGTTTGGGGGATTCAGTCAATGGTCATCTGACTGCAAGCCAAGGATATCAGTGGTGAAAGGGTTTGGTGGAGCAAAGATGCTTACCTTGTGGCAGCCAGGGAACAGAGTCGAGGAGCAGAGCCAGATAGGAAGAGACAAAGGTCAGACATAGACCCCACTCCAGCCCTCTGGGACCACTCAGAAACACTTAGAATGTGCTCCAAACTGGATCCTAGAGTCAGTCAAACTGATACGTCACCTTCAGCCCCATTCTGTATTCCTTGTCAACTTCATGCCCGAGCTTGTATCTCTAACCATGATTAATCTCCTACTAAATACAGGTGCAAGGTCGTCATTCTGCCTGCTACAATACAAGTAATTTTTGCGCAATACAAAGTGCACCAGTTCCTTCCTCACAGTCCCAACACTTCTGAAATTCTTCAAAAGTCTGAGTTTAGAATCTCTTCTCAGACTGCAAGCAAATGCTTAACTGCTAGCATCAGAAAAAAGAAAATAAAAATCAAGTTATACAATCCCCAAGTACAATGGCAATGGAGAAAAAATCTCTCTCCAAAAGACCGGAAGATGGGAAAAGAAAATAACAAGACAAAAACAAAAGAGAGAGAGAGAGAGAGAGAGAGAGAGAGAGAGAGAGAGAGAGAGAGAGAGAGAGAG
>NW_022900913.1:21496316-21565464 GCF_012274545.1 Fukomys damarensis | reverse complement strand
AGAGAGAGAGAGAGAGAGAGAGAGGCTAATCCCTTAACTGTGTAGATCTGTACTTGGCATCTCGGGTGCATGGTAGTGAGATGTGAATATCAGAGTCCTTGGGCAGCCCTACCCCACAGGCTTCGAACATGACTTCTCTATCAGGCTGACTCCACTCAATGCCTGCAGCTTTCCTTGGCAGACATGCGATGTTCCCCAGATCACCAAATTCCTGTGTTCTCCACTGATCTTTTTCCTCTTTCCCACAGCTTTCTACTTGGTCCTTGCAAGGGCTAATTGACCAGCACCCTATGTCTTACTTTGACCACCATCACATGAATAACGCCAAGGTCACTTAACAGCTGAAACAAAAACTAGGCACCCTTGGATAATAGTCACAGTGGCCTCTGAGGGGTCGCGTGGATGAGCACAGTGAAAGGAATCCTAAGGAGTCCATTACCTATAAGGCATTTTTTGAACAAGGGTATCAGAGAGTCTCTTCTGAAGTGAAAGCCTGACACTTTTACACACTGGAGTCTGCAGTAGATAGGTTTTTGCTGTCCTATTCTCTTCAGCTGCTGTAAGTCTTTGGCCCCAACTTACATGTGGCTGTTCTGAGAAAAGTTAAAGCTATTCAAACAGTTCTGCTCTGCTTTTTGCCCCAGTTTTCACTAAATCTAATAGAAGGAAGCAGTACACATCCCACACACAGAATGTTAGCTGCCTTTGAGCTTCCTCTGCCATATCAGTTAGTCCATTGCCCAGATAATAGAAAATAACAGTACCTTTAATTTCAGTCTCTTGAAGTTTCAGCACAAAGGCAAAATTTAGACAGATTTTCTTCCAGTGTGTAACATACATAGTTTCTTTAAGGTGCCAGTGGATTTCTGCTTCCCAAATTAAACTTCCTGAACCTCGGCTTAACTGCCTACATAGCTGGTAGCATTGTGGTTTTCTGAGATCTGATGGGACTCACCCATAAGGCCCTGTTTCTATCATTTTGAGACTTGTCTAACCCCAAAGAATGCCTTGAAGACAATTTAGATTAACTTGATGAACAGAGTTCCTCCTACTTGAAAGATTTAAAATGGAATTTCAAGATTAGGGGATAAAGGGCCAGGGGTTTAGCTCAGTGGGTCATCTGCCTGCCTCGCAAGCACAAGGTCCTGAGTTCGATCCCTGATACCAAAAACAAAAAGGATAATATATTTTAGTAAATCCCAATGTATATTATCCTGAAGGTACTAAAACTAGAACTATGTAAATATATATATATTATATACATATTAAAATATATATACATATTATACATATTATAAAATCAAAGAACATAAAATGTATTTCACTCACTGTTCTAAAGACTGATAGAATGTGAAGCATTTAAATATGGAGGTGTTGGTACATTTGTGCATATTTTTTAAAATTATCTGCTTGAGTCTAAAATGTACAAGAAAACTCAATGCTGTAAACATACAAGACTATCTAATTAAAAGAGTGTTAGAATAACTCACATTAATGGAAATTAACCTTTTTATTTGCATCTTTCAAAACACAAGTTTTGTTGTAATATATACATTCTGTAATATAATATCATATACATACTTTAGTTTTCTCTTTTACAATCTTCAGATTTTCTTTCTGCATCTTATTTTTATTCCATTTTCCATTGACCTCATTATGTAATGAAAATTAAAATTTTAATACATAAAAGGCACATATTAATTTAATTGATGCTCAACTTGGAAGAAATGTTGCCCTAAACTTTCTCCATAATTGTCAGAATTTTTAGATATTATAATAGTTTTGCAATTACAAACTTCTGTCTATGTCTTCTCCCTAAATTAGTCCAACAAATACCTTTCCTGAATTATGTGCTACAAATTGGTCTTCTCATGGTCAGATAGTTTAGTTTGTTCTTACTGCTTTCACAGAATAGCATAGACTGAGTAGTTTAAACATCTCAAAGAACAAACATCTATTTGTGCCAGTTTGGATATTGAGGAGTCCAAAATAAACATACCATTATTCCATCTATTGTCTGACCAATACTTTCTTTCTTGTGCACAGATGTCTTTTTACTGTATCTTAACACGGTTATTATAGAGAAAGAGCTAAGTGCAAGAATGTGTGTGTGTGTGTGTGTGTGTGTGTGAGAGAGAGAGAGAGAGAGAGAGAGAGAGAGAGAGAGAGAGAAAGAGAGAGAGAAAGAGAGAGAGGCAAGAAAAGCCTGCTTGCTCTCTTCTCATAAAGGCACTAATCTCATCATGAGTGGTCTACCTCTATGACTTGATTACCTTCCCAAGCCCCTAGCTCCTGATGTCATCCTCCTGGGGTATTAATATCTGAATGTTAGGAGAATTCTAACACACATCTGGTAACAGCAGACATATTGGCTAGTGTGACATCTAGATGAGCCATTTTGACGGTATCATTGCTTAAAGGTTGGGCATTTACCTCAGTAGTACAGCACTTGCCTAGGAAGCATGAGTTCCTAGGTTCACTCCACAGGACCAAAATAATTTTTTAAAATGCAAAAAATCCAGTAAAATATATTACTGATTCAAGAATTGCAGAAGATGAATGTGAAACATTTTCCTCATGTGGACCACATAAGTACCAAAAATGATATGTTCACTTCTTTCTTGATCACTGCAATTTTGAAAACAAAAACTATTTATAGTGTCATATATCTGAAAAAAAATATCCTCATGTTGAAAACACAGATCAAGAAATCGATTATTATTAGCAAACTAGAAATTAGCATGTGCCACAAGCAGGAACTCCAAAATCTTTCTCTATAATTAACCACAATCTCAATTTCTAGCACGAAGCCTTAGTTAATCCTGTTTGGATCTTTAATAATCGGTGTATAACTTTACATTACTAGTTCAGAATACCTGAGGTAGATATATACAGTTTCATAATTTCATAGTACTGGAGATGCAACGCCAAGGTTGAATACACACTTGTTTGACCCCAGGAAAGGCGAGACGATGGCAGCATATCTTGGTGGGTGCATGTGCAGGAATGAAAAAGCCCCTTCCCAACAGAAACAGAGAGAAAAAGAGAATAGAACCAGCATGGCTTCTTTTCATGTGTAATCCTCTTGAGACAATTAAAAGGGTTCCAAGGGAGTTTACAAGAAATTGCAGGTCTGTCACTCATCAGCTCATGACTTCCCACCAGACTCACCTCCTGAGGGTTTCCTTACCTCCCGATAGCACTAATCCTCGAATGCATGGTCATTCGGTGCACTCCCATCCAAACCATAGAAAATGGAAGGTAAAGCACGACTTCATTTTTTTTTTTTTTTTCAGTACTAGGGATTGAACTCAGGACCTTGCGTTTGAGAGGTAGGAGGCGGCACTCGTTAAATTATTTATAGTTTGCTTAATGTTATCTTCGTGAAGCTCCTTATGTAACACTAGATATTTATTTTATTTTATATAAATATCATAATATTTTTCTTTCTCATTTATATTTTTCTTTTTTTTTTTTTTTTGGTACCGGGGATTGAACTCGGGTCCTTGCACTTGCAAGGCAGGCCACCGAACCGCTGAGCTAAATCCCCGGCCCCTTTCTCATTTAGATTCAAATTCGAGATGGTTTCTCATTTTATCTTCCAAAGAACACTTTAAAACTGATATCTCGAGACATATATACATGTATCTGAAAGGTGTGAATTGGTAATGGGTTGGGCACATCAAAGGAATTGCATATATTTTGAAATTAGACAATTTTTCAATAGGTTATCCAAGAATTTAGTTCTTCCACACCCCATTCAATATTTAATATAATTTGTAAGGCGTGCCTTTAAAGATATTCATGGATTCACGTTTCACTTCTTGAAGACAAATAATATTTAAACTATGGGTTTATTTCACTAATGGTTTGGATGTTCTCTGTGAAATTCCTGAGCAATTCTTTTGGTTGTTTTTATTATATACATACACATGTGCACTCAAAAACCCAACATAACCAGATTTAAATCCTAAATATTCTGTGTATAAGATTATTGTCAGTCATAGTTGCAGTAAATATCTATAGTATGTACTATGTTTATTCCATAAATATCACCTTCATTTGTTTTATGTTGTTTGCAAAACTTTCTATAGTAATATATTATAAATAACAAAGTTTTTATCTTAAATGTAGATTAATCAATAGTTTTTAAAATTTTGCCTTGTGCTTTATATTTATTATTTAGTGTAACAATCTCAATTTGAAATTTTAAAATTATTTGCCAAGATTATCTTTAAGACGTTTACTTATTTTCCCTTTACAGTTATGTATGTGTATCAATCCTTTGGGAATAGAATGTTCATATTTTATGGATACATTATTTGCACAATATATTTATTTAAATAATTTTCTTTCCCTCTTGATCTTTTCCTCCTAACATATTACATTAAAAAGAACACCATTACTATATCTTAGCTGATGTTTCTTTTTTTGTTTCACTAGTTTTGGCTCTTTGTTGGTTCCTTCCTTTTACTGTCTTGAAGTCTATGTTATTTCATGACTTTTTGAATTTGATAATAACCATACTTGATTATTGCTTTCTTTCTCATTGGATTCCTAAGAATATACACATTTTCAGCTGCTTTAGATTAATATTTTATATCTTGAAGGATATTTTAATCCTAAATTATGAGTCAATAATTTTGTAAGCATTCCTCCTTTACGGTACAGATGATGTTTTGTTTTGAAGCTAGCAGATACTACAAGTTTGCTCAGGAGAAAAAGCACTCTGGGTTTCTTTGTGTTTTCTCTTTCCTTTATTTAATCTTTTTTCTTTCCAGAGAAACATTTGTCTGGTGTTCAAGACACTGAAACTGAATGAGAAAGTCTCTGATCCTCCAGATTCGATAGCATTCCTAAGTTCACTTCTCTGGCTTGATAGTAAGCTCAAAGACACCACACTTGACCCACAAATGGCTTCCCCTGGATTTTGACTACACCTGAGAAGGCAAGTTTCCTGTTTGCCGGTTTGGTCCTGCAGAAGCTCAGCAAACGTCATTATCCGCTGGTCCACAATCACACTCTTCCCAGCAAGCTCTGAGTGTCAGCTAGTGTGGGGAGTGTTCGTGGGAAGAGACAGGGTGCAAAGGACTGTCCTCAGTTTAGTCCTTTTTTCATCATTGCACATCTTCCCCAGTGGTAGTTGAGTCTGCCTGTTCTTGTTTTCCTACATTCTTTACAGTTCTATTTATTCCCCCAATTCCCAATTCCTGCTTACTCTGTTCACCTTTTGTTTTATAATGTTTCGGGGGAACTGAAATCTCCCCATTCTGAATACTGGATCTGGATTCATTCTCTCTCTCTCTCTCTCTCTCTCTCTCTCTCTCTCTCTCTCTCTCTCCATTTGACCCTAACAAGTAACAAGAGTTACAGAAAAAAATAGTGAGTAAATCCAGCTGTCAAAGTAAAGTTCAATATGTGGATCAAATGAAGGTGCACTACAAATTAACACCACTGCCTGCTTTTTTTTTTGAAAAAGAGAGAAAGACATATGTATGGATTTCATAGAAAAATTTACCAAATTAATTATACAAATAATTTCAACATTAATACAAAACCCACTTATGACGTATACAGGACACATGTAGCCTGAAAAAAAAATCATAGGAATGGAACCAACAAAAGCAAAAATATATCAAGATAGGTATCATGGTTTATATCTAGATGTCCCCCAAAGCCTCAAGAGCACTAGGTGACTGCCTTGTGGGGCAGTAGACTTCTCTGTAGGTTACTCTGTTAATGAATTTAGTGTGACGTCTGCTGCTAAGGAATGGGTCCTGGGAGGAAGAGATGGGAAACTGGTGTTGGACCCAGAAGGACCTGAGTAGCTCTGTCCTGCCAGAGCCTTCCACTGTGCCTTCCTGTCATGGAGTGGTGGACTGTGGACTACAAACTGAGAGGCAAAATAAACTTCTCCTTTCAATTGCAGGTGCTGGGTACTGTGTTTCAAGAAGAAAATAACTAAGCCAATAGGATTAGGATAAAATAATTGAACTATCACTCAATTCCAGGTGTAGTGCACCTCCCAGATGCTTGATTGTCTTGTAATGTGACATCTGTTTTCTTGTCAATTGATGCTTGAGAACATCTCAGGCTTTCCCTGGACATCCCTCCTCGTAGCTCTGGCTGGACAGTGCCTCCTACCCATCCCTATGGACAATCCTTAAGCCTAACAATTAACCAGGTTACCTTGTATGGGACTGAAAACTACCTCTCCCTGTGGAAATATTGTAATAACCAAAAAATAATTATAAACTAGAAGGTAAATTAATAAAACTATCAAATTTTGGAATTTGTGTTTGAAAAAAATATATATATGAATTCATCACTTCTCAACAGTAATCAAAGAGAAAGATGCAGACCTGTTTTAAAAAAAAAATTACAAGTAATTAAAAATTTCAAAATTCAACCCCTCTGAGCCCATAAAATTATTTTGTGAGATGAATTACTTTGAAAAATGAAACATTTTCTTAAGGATGATGGGAATGAATTAATTGCATATATCTTCAAGACAACATTAAATTTTGTTTGCGAATTAAATTGTTTACTGAAAAACTTTAATAAAAATTCCAGGGATCTTTATCAACCAAATTTTTTTTCTAAAAGAAAACACCCTTACAACAATTACATATTAGTACACAATTGTGTGCATTATTTATTTCCTTTTTCCTAAATAGAATCACAAAAAGAACATGAAACTGATTGTGACTTCTATATTCCCCTTATGTTACTTTTGTCTTTCAAAATTTAAATTTAAATTTAATTTGGAATTCTGAATATTATTTAATTCTACTGAAAATTTATTCGGAAGTAATTTGGGAAGAATCTTTTAATGTATTTGCCTCTCTCAATACAACTGTAGAAAGATATTGTGTGCTTTCTCCATTTGATTCCAGAAACAGAATATTGTGAAAATTTAATCTGCAAACTGAAGCTCATCTATATGCACAAAGAAATGATGAGCTAACATTATATATTCTAATGTTACATATTCAAAATAGGTATTTCCAAATAAGTCACATGTGTAAATACCAAATAGTTTCTCTGGTATGAAAAACTATAATTGTAAATAAGATCCTAATGGTATAATTGACAATGTGAAATAGGAAGAAAAGGGCTAAAGGTGTAAAGGAAGTGGAAAGGGTAGGGGAAAGAAAATAAGGGAAAAGAAAAAATATGAGAAAATGAAATAAGGGAAATAAAGTTATTGTAAATAGGGAAAGGAGGAGAGGGAGAAGGGAGGGCAGGGCTAAGGGGAAAAATGAGAACCAAGACCTGTCATGTAAAAGTACCAGATCCCAAGTATTAATGTAAGTGTACTGTATACCTAAAATGTACCAATAAACTTAATGAGAAAAAAAAAATAGTACCTTTTTGCTTTTTTGTCTGGATGAATTTAGACATGCTAATGTTCTCATGAACATTAATATATGCCTAACGAATTATACATTATTATATGTAACAAATATTCATGTAGATAACATGTAAAATCATGTTACATTTGTATATGTCTCAATATTCTTATTCAAGGAAAATATTCATGCAAAACCCTGTCACTCACCTACATGGCAGGTTTATAAGTCACTTTTTTCTTCTTTTGACAGCCTATTTATCTTACTGTATAAAAATTTGGAAGGAGAGCTTGTGGTAAATGATGATAGAATATTTCACAGGTCATGTAATTTGCAATTTGTCATACTTCATTTTGTAGGAAATGGTACATGGTGTCAAGAACACATAAGCAATATATTAACACTTTTGTTGCCTTTCAGTAGGAATCTGTTTTTTTAAATTTAGTGACAACTGAAACTTCAAAATTCTCTGAGAATTAATACATAAAGCTGAATATAGTGCTTATATGTGATATCTCTAACTAATGCATCTTAAATGTGTGATTGGGCAGTTCATTTACTTCCTTCAACAAATGAATTTTTCGTCATTTGCTTATTTAAATAATCAAAATTTTGTCAATATACTTGTTTCAAATGCCTACTAATTTTTAAATATATACTTCAGGTAAGAAAAGAAACAATGGGATAATTTTCCTTTCCGTCTCATGAAAATGCAACAAAAGAAAATAGTCATGTTTTATTCAATGGGTGGTTTTGTTGTTGGTATGAGTGCTACCTTGCACATTTGTTTACCAAACACTCCTGTTACCATTTTTGCTGCACTGAAATACTGATGTAGAAGGATTCTTGTAACTAATATGGGTTAGTTTTTCATTATCTTTTGCAAAACAAGAGATGGTCGTTAATTATGCATGGATGCTTCAATCAGACATGGCCCAAGCTTGGGAATATTCACTTTGCAATGTGTCCTCTGTCGGTGAGATTTCTTTTATTTTACAATGAGAAATAATTTTGTTGTAAAAATCATATTAATTTAAATGTTTTTCATAAATAACATAATTTGCAACTTTTGATAGTTCTACAATGTGTAAGTGAATATAAAGTATGAATGCTTAAGAGGTGCAAGCTTCAAGTCAAGTATGTTTGCTTCATTGACTTCACTTATAGTATTCAAGTACTCATCGTACTGCTGGGAGTGTGATGCAAACAACATTGATTTCTATGATCCGTCCCTTTTTTGATACCACTAAAGAATTGCCTTCAGTAGGGAGACTGATTTTTAAAAGTTATCAATATATTTGTGATACATAATCAATATATTCATCATGAGGTATAGATGCACATACATGTCGCATCTTGATCCTTTTGACTTTATTACATGTAGGAGAATTGTCAGTCATTGATTACTCTTAGTGGAGATAAGTGATACCTAAACCTGCTTTCACAGTTGTCTGGAAGGAGTTAATATGTGCCTCTGAACTGGAAAAAAGGAATTACTTTGTTGGCTGGGTAAATTATTCTTAGTATGAAGGTAAAATTGGGCTAATATCCCCCATTGGAGTTTTAAAAAAATAGCACGTCTGGAATAAAGGACATGCTTCTGTGTTTCTCTTAACATTACCACAACCAGTGCTGAGTTTTAATAGAGAACTTCATCAACTTTCATCCAGGAAGGCTTGCTGATGGCCTGGACCATTCAAGAATGAAGGTGCGGCTTCCCTACTAGGTAACGAGGTAGGCATAGCATGATGGGAAAGTGAGGAGAGAATAGACTGCAAACTACGCTGTTATAAATATCATCTGACCAGCTACAGAAATGGGCCTTGTAATTGTCAGGCATGTTTCCTTTTTGTTTTGATATAAATATATATTCTATGTGTGCATGAATATATTTAACTTTTCTCTGCTATTCCCTTATCAAGCAAGGAAATATATATTGATTTTATATAATAGATTTATGTAGCAATAATTTTCATAATATTAAAGTTGTGACAATAAAGAATTAGATGAATCATCACTCAAGGATTTTTCCTTTTTTTTTTTAGAAAAGATTAGTGCATTTACAGTTTTATTCATGGGCTGGTTTTGAGCTCAGTGGTTCTGCTGCCTGCCTTGCAAGCACAAGGACCTGATATCAATCCCGGGTACAAAAAAGAAAAAAAAAAAGAAAAAGAATAATACACTTGTATTCAGAGTAGTTATATCCTATCATTTAGAATTATGACTATATTGTCTTTATTTAGAGAGAGATTATGTCTTAAATATATGCACATGAGTCTCAAGTACACATGTGTGCTACTGAAATGATTAAATTTACACATTAACTTGATTGAATCACAAAGATTCTCAGATTTTTGGTTAAACTTCATTTTTGGAGGTGTTCATTTCCAGAAGAAAAAGACATTTTGACATTTGGCTGAAGAAAAGAGATTTCTTCTTCAATTGTCCAATCCCATAAGTATTTAAATAGAAAAAAAAAAGTGGTTGAAACAAAGGTGAATTCACTGTATTTTATGCATGAGCTGGGATATTGCTCTTTTGTCCTCTGAGACTTATACCATCAGCATAACTTATTTTCAGCCTTTAGAACTGGGACTGGAAATTAAATTACCAGTTTTCCTTTGTTTCAAGCTTATTTCTGGATGATCATGGAGCTCCTCGGTTTCAATAATAATATGTCAATAATAATCAATTTATCTTTATCTCTCTATATATGTACATAATATATATATTATATACATATATATTATGTACATATATATATATATGCTAAAATATATGATATAACCCTGTAACTATTATACTATATATAATTACTAAAAGAGTACGGGCATATAATATGTGCACTTTAAGTGTTTTCTATTTCTAATTTCTTTGGAATTTATTGATTTTTCTTATTCAATAAAGTGAAATTTAATGATTATATAACATATAGTTCAATATCTCTTAATAATGAAAATATTTATAGCTTTTCATGGATCTTTGGAGTAAAGCTTTTGGTATACTCCGTATATTTTGTTATGTTGTGCTACCTACATTCTTAAATTCTAAATAATCATTATAATTTTGATTTTATTCCAGAGCAATTAAAGCTATTTAATGCAGTTTATATTTTAATTTCCTACTTGTTATTGCAACATAAAACTAGTTAATTTCTCAAATTGCAGCACTGTGGCCAGAGAGTAGAGTCTCTTTATAGTTTAAACGAGTGGTCTTAGTTTATTTAATGCATTGAGAATATGAATTTTGCGTGCTTTCTGGACAGCTGGGAAACTTTTTCATGTATATTTGGTGGAGTTTTAAAGTAGCACATAAACCTATTTATTAAGTGAAGAATATTAATTCTGTTCTTCAAAATCTGTATCATTTCAGATTTTTCCATAGACATGATGATTTAAACATTTCTGCTTTTTCAAGATTTCTTTAGTATCATGTTCTCCTGATACTAAAATTGCTACTCCTAAAATCAAATATTTTTATGGATAGTCATTTATCATTATAAAGCAATTTTCTTTGTATTAAATGTAATTTCTCCCTGAAATGAGTGGTTCATTTAAGTCATATGGCCAGTGGGAATGCTCTGTCAGTATCTCTGGCCTACCTAGAGCTGAAAGTTTTCATGCCACATACTATGTTTGACAATTTCTATGACTACATGTAAATAACATTGGTATAGAATTTTCAAGGTATATTGTACAATGAAAATGCAAGGTCTCTTGTGCAAATGATATAAAATTTTTTGAGAAAACAGTTTCACCTTAAACCAATTTTGGTTCCAAGAGAGCAGCCACATATCATCACAAGGAATGCATGCTCATTGATACTGGCTTTGCTTACACCTTCTAGTTTTCTTCAGTAAAGTTCTCATCTGCTAGGTGAGACAGTTTAGAAGAAAGTTGGGGAAGAAAAAACATCCAATATTTAAAATTTCCTAGTTTTTAATATGCCATGTTAATGAAAAGTACGGTAAAATCCATCATGTCAAAGACACACCAAAGCATTGTAATAATAGTAACCTATGACAGTATTACTTATGTTTATTTAGTTTTACAGTATACAAAATATTTCCTTTTTGTAATATCTCCACATTAAAATCCACATTCATAATTTTAAAAATATGCTTGGGCTTACATGAGATACTCCTTAAGATTTCATGAGACTTCCCATATAATCTGTAATATTATTTTGCTTTTATTAACAATATTAATTTACAAAGTACTTCCTTTAATTAGGAATATTTGTGTTCTGTTATTATTTGTGATGTAATGATATTTTTAAGTATTACTAGCTGGACTTTTTTTTAAAAACTGGTATAAAAAATGATGCTGAATTCTTTCTGGGAAACTAAAAATACATTTTGCATAAAGTTTATTGAGGTTATATTTCTTCAAAAACTAATGAACATTAAGTTTCATTCATAAAGTTTGCAAATGAATCATGTTTTAATTTACTAATTCTATAATGCTTGTTTATCTAACTTTATTTCATATCACATTTGTAAATGGGTCTTTTGCAATAGAAACAATTGTTGTTCACTTCTTACTTCATGTTCATTATTTAATTTTAAAATCTAAATACAGCATCATTCAAAACTAATGTCAGGAACTTTTGTCAAATAATTTCACCTTCTCCTATTCTTTGTAAATAAGTTCTTCAACCTTGCATGAATTCATATTATCAAAGTAGCCTTAAAAGCTATAAGTGATAGCTTTTTCACTTGGATTAATCTTGGGCTATGATACAAGGGGCATTTTATTAAAATTTCATTTTCTTCTATCAGCACTTATTTTAGTAATTTAAGTTTGGTTATAGAATAATCAATTAAAGTAAAGCATGCTGTGTGAACACAAAACCTACCACATTAATTTAATCTATTTTGGCTACTCCTGCTGTCTCACAAATCATTTCTATGGTTACAAGGCATTTGTCAAAGTTTCTAACTGAAAAACATCCCATGATGGCAAGACATTTTCTAAATAAAGGCAAGATTTATTGATAATAAAATATACAAATTTAATTTTCATAAATTAATGGATACTTTAAATATCATAGAACATATATAACAAATATAAACTAAATCTACTGAAATCATGTTTTAAATTTTAGTAGAAAAATAACTGTAGAAGGTTAATCATATCAAGTGTTCAAATGATTATAGGAAAAAAGCATAAAATTTAATTAACTCTGATGAGCCAAGAATAGTGAACAGGCAAGCCACATTTTAGAACTGACATATAAATGGGATTACGTCCAAATATCAATTTTTCCTTTGGGGCTGGATCATTTTCCATGTTATTTATAAACATTTGTTAGTATTTCAGTAGAAAAATGAAATAGGAGACTTAAAAGACAATATTATCCAAAAAGATCTTACTATTATAAATCTCTAAGATTACACCCTAAATATGAGCTTTGGTAAATGTTCTAGTGTGATAAGGAATTTAACTTTGCACTTAAATAAGTTTGATCTTTCCCCTTGACTTCTGGGAATTAATTCTTACTGTAATGTCATGCTGGCCAAGAGGGTCTTTTTGTGAGATGATTACTGGTCAGGGGGGATTAGGCAGAAGGTAGCTAGGACATTAAAATTAATAGGTTATGAGTTGGTTCACACAGTATCATTCAAAGTGAAGACAGATCAGCCAAATGGGCAATGACAGACTCAATAACCGCTGAGGACTGAAGTTGGGGTGAGCTTCCCTGTCTGGCAATACTCTGTGACTGTCATTAAATGTGGATGTCCCGAAAGAAGTCCCATCATCTGACTCCACAAGAGAAGACCAGGGAATCTCTACATCTGACCCCTTCCAGATGATGTCCTTTGAGGGTTTTTCTCTTGCTTTTTTTTTTAGACGTGGTCTCCCTATGTAGCCCAGTCTGCCCTGATACTCCCAGCCATCCTCCCTCCGCTTCTCAAATGCTGTGAGGATACACATATCACCACATTGGTACTCTTGGATAATTATAATCTATACAATTTTTCTGAGATAAACCATAACTATTGCTATAATGATCTATAATGAATTATTTCAGACCTATTAACAAGTCCTATGAACTTAAAATTTCTGCTGATAAGTGTTCCTGGTAAATTTGTAGATGATCTGAACTCCAGAAACACTACTTATTGCATGGATTAAAAAATTGAAAGTATTCTTTTTCTGACCCTTGACAAATGAAGAATCTGCATGAATTGGTAGAAAAATGTGATGAAAAATTAGATAATTATACGCATTTAGAAAAATTTTATGTAAAACTGAGCTAATATGTCTAGCGATCTTCCTCATGTCATCTAAACTGCTGAAACCGACATTTCCGTTCATGGAAGATTTTTAGGCCATGTTTTTAAAATCCTACTGCACTATTGGAAATTTTGACATTTATTTTTGGGGGTGTATCGAGGATTGGATTCGGGTCCTTGAGCTTGCAAGGCAGGCCACCGAACCGCTGAGCTAAATCCCCAGCCCTGACATTTCTTTTCATGATACGTATATGTTCTAGGAAAATATTTCTTGACTTGCCTTTCATCTGTCTCATGCGTTTGTAAATTTCAGCGGAACTCTTCATGGCCAACTCATGACCCTGTTTCAGAACTGCTATTAATATTTCATTTTTAACTGTAGTCACCAATATTTCAAACTCTATTCTGCTCTCACTGATTTTTGAACTGGTTGAAATTTACAGATCAATTTTGCTTCTTTCCATAATTACTTGAGGTTTACCATGAATAAATTAACTATACTTCATTAGTATCTCAGTTCTGTCCTCCATCCTTTGACTCAGTATAAAACTCTAATAATTTAATATATATTCCCAGAAATCATTTTCTATTTTCTTATTTCAAACCTGTTTTATTTTCCATAAGCTGGAAGGCTTCTTAGTTCTCTGTTTTGAGCTAACCAGACATGGCAGATACAACTGTAGCCAAATTGCAGACAATCTCGGTTTTCCATGTAAGCCATTTGGAGAAGGAAAATAAGGAAGGTATTACAGAGCTTGTAATGAAATGTGATAAATAAAGTAGAGAGATTATACCGGGGTTATCTCTCTAATCAAGTACAACAGAAAGGTGGAGACTACTTTCCAAAGAAAGTGCTCTCTAAGCAAGATTCATCCACAGCCTCTAGTACTCGGTTAGAAAACATAACTCTAGTCATGCCTTCTCGCATTCCTACTATTGTCTTATTTCTTCCGTTTTGAGGATATTCATAATAGACTGAATCAACTTTTTCTTTAGTTAGTTGAATTATAACTGATATGTAAGAATTGTAAATACTTAGGTATGTAATTTAATGGTTTCCGAAATATAGCATTGTGCAATGATCATGACAATCAAGGCAAAATATTAATTACCTTACCCGTTAACTTTTACGGGGTTGAAACGGGGTCAGAACACTTAAGGTCCACTTTCTTAGCAAATTTTAAGTGCACAATACGTCATTTTAAACTATAGTCACTGTGTCTTACATTAGGTCTCTAGATTTCATTCATTTTGTATAAATGATAGTTGTTTTCAGCTTGAAAATGACTTCCCATTTCACTCACATCAATCTTTATCCATTTTTAAGCTCTCATTTATGGACCAAATACTTCGACATATGCTTCCCCTTGCCAGAGCACCACTGAGAGTATTTTGAGAAAGATCACGATAAATTTCTATCTTTCATGTTAGCTCTTACAACAATTTGGGGTATACATGTTCATTCACAGTTTATATAGAGATAAAATATAGTGTTTTAATAAAATTATTTGAACTCTTGAGCTCTATCATCTTTGTAAAAAATCTAATATTGACTTTTTGAAATCAATTTAATTTTTATCTTCCCAATAGTACTTTACTGATATTTCTTGTAATTCATTTATTACTCTGTCATACACATTTCTTCATCACCTTACATGCTACTCTCCTTAGTCTTTCTCAGGTTTTTTTGTTTGTTTGTTTGATTGGTTCGTTGGTTGATTTTTTTGAGATAGGACTTTGCTATGAAGCTCAGGCCATCCTTGAACTCACCATATATCTCAGGCTGACCGTGAACTGATAGCAATTCTCCTGCCTCAGCCTCCTGAGTGCTGAGATTATAGATGTGCACCACCGTGCCTAGCTCTCAAGTCTTAAGTAGTGTTTTCAGATAATTATTTTAGGACTTCTATATTCTAATTGATATATCTTATCTCACCTTGCTCTATTTGTTACTTTTGAAATTCCATCTACAGCTCACCAATTTTATGTCAATTACAAATAATGCATTTACCACAATGAAAATAAAATGTATATGCGTGTGCTGTATAATTCTTATGATGTGTGCAAACTTATTTATATTCCTTTTACTTTTTATATTCAATATAATTGCAATTAAGTTAGAGAAGTATTTTGTATATGCTGCCAATAAATGTTTTGAGCCCTTAGAGAATGGTCTGTACGGTTCAGTTGTGGGTAATATTATACATTTCTGTTTCAAAGAGAGAAAATGGAAAGAGTAAGGTAAGAAATGACTGGAATATATTAGTGTGTGTGTGTGTGTGTGTGTGTAATACCTTATGTATAAAAAGGGGAAGTGAGAAAACATTTTAAATCTGAATAAAGAATTTCTCAGACTCACATTTTCCAGTTTCATACTTCCTGGTTCTGAGAATGATCTCTAAATGAGGTAACATTAATTCTCTTAGCACTAAAAGTAAAATAAATGTGTACAAGACATCTGACGCTGTGTACCTCTCTTAGTATTATCAGATATAACTGAAATAGTGGGATATAGAGCATGCTCCCACTTGAGGTAACTAATATAAAAATAAATACATGAAACAAACTAAATTAAACAATACATGAAAGCCTATGAATATGTGCATAATTTATTACTAGTTACTTTTCATTATTGGAATATGAAAAACAAATTTTCACTTAAATAGATTTTTACTTCTGGCCTGATTTTGTTTGGTTCCTTGTTACCATATACAAGTGCCATTGATCTTTTCTTTACTGGGTTTCTAAGTATCTTACTCAGACTGCACTCCTTTTCAAGGACTGGCTTTGCTGGGTTTCCTATAATAGGCTTTGTGTCTATGTGAAGAAAGTCATTTTTTAAAGAAGCCATTGGCATTCAAGTCATATTAAATGACCATATACTTACCATACATAATCCATCTATTTCCTATCAACTGTGATTTGACAGCGAGAGTCTACACAAGGAGCCCTTCACATTATACGTTGCTGAATGCTTTCTCAAAGCTTGTCCTGTGATGCCGATGTACAGTCCTATGAATATATGTAGCAATTCAATAGCTCAAATATCAGTATAAATGTTAAACCTTAAACCTAGAATTTCTTTTAAATGCACATTTGTATCACTTTTTTAAAGCCATTGAATGGAATCATTGAATGACTCACTCATTTCTCATTCACATATAAAGGGAATCTAAACCTATAGTGAATACCACACATTTTTATATCCAAATGCATTTTATATCAATACATGTGTGTATATATGTACTTATTTAAATTTGTCAACCCAAAATAAGTACTCAGAAAGAAATTTAATTTGCACAATTCCTATATAGTGTATTCCAAATTTTACTTATATTGTGAAAGATGATTTCCTTAGTTCTGTAAGTTACTCTATATTCTTAGAGTATAGACATATATTTACATATGAATTGAAATATTTCATAAAATGGCTCCTTGAATTTATTTTATTTTACATTTTTATTTTCTTGAATTCATAATAGCATTAAATTGAATTTAAAAATTGATTTGGGGACAACTGATATCTTTCCAAATTCAGCATGAAACAGCTCAACATGGATTTGATTTTTCTTAATCCTATAATATTTTGTTACCTCTTAAGAATTTAAATGTGCATAACCCTAGATTTCTAAATGCATATGAAGTATTTGAATATTATTTTAAATAATATATTTATTCTATAAATAGAATTCATTTCTCTATAACAATAACATAAACAATTGTCTTAATTCTCTGTTAACAATTTCAACTTTTACACATGTTAATCTCCCAGTAGAATATATGCTTGAGAAAGCTCAATGTTGTTTTAAGGAGATGACATCTGATGATAGGACTTGACTGCTCTTAAGCGACTACTAAAGAAAGCAAAGAGATGTATATAGGTAGATACGCATTTAGTACAGCTCAGAAATTTCTCTCTCAAGGACTTGAGCACCACTGTTTTAAAAGTAAGGATAGGAAGGTCTAGGAAGCATAAATTCCCACATCTACAAGATGTTAGAATACTAATTTGGATAATTGTCAGCTAGCAGTTAGTACATTTACACTGACCAATGTCTTGCAATTTTTCGCTTCTCTGACTCTAAGTTACTGTTCAGATTGTTTCTTTTTCTTCTCTTAAAATGCTCAGTGGTCATCTCCACAATGGAGGTCAGATCTTTCTCATTTGGAGCTGCTAAAAAAAAAAAAAAAAAGGTCTGTCCTTACTACTTTAACTAAATGTCAAGGTGTATTCATTATTGGAATACAAAGCTGTAACTTTTTAAGAATCTTTGGCCTTCTCTCTTCGAAATTGACAAATACAATTTGTGTGAAATACTTAGGGTGGATTTGTTCTCTGGAGGTCATTGCCATTTCATGTAAAGGAAGTTTCCAGGTCATACTTGTTCTGTTCTTGACAGCCAACTGCTCTTCCTACTGCTACCTTGCTTGACTTTGTAGCCTCGAACTCATCACTGAGCATGTGGCTGCAGTTTAGAAATGAACAGAGACAATATCGGTCCATAGTTTATTACAACATCCCCAGCACTCTTTCAATGGCTTCCAAGATTCTCCATTCAATTTCTGACTTGTACATAGATTTTAAGAGTTTTATTAGTGATTTTAGTCTCGTGTTAAATTTCTAGTTCTTCTACTTTTAAATTTTCTGATACAGTTGAATACATTTTAAGCAAATTCCTTATTTCACACTGTTCATACTGTTTCTCTTCCATGAATGCAATTAGTCCCATTTATCACTACTAGAGTTGTAATGTCATTTTAAACAAATCGAAGATATTTTATACTGCCATTTCAAGTTCAATTTTACCTTGATTTGACATTATAACTGTACATATTTATGATGTTCCAATACACATTTGGAGTTCGGAATGATAAAGTCAAGGTATTTGCATATCCATTGCCTCAAAAATTTATAATTTGTTTGTCGTTAGAAATGTAAAACCATCTCTTCTGGTTATTTTGAAATATGTAATTTCTCTAACTTTAGTTCCTTTAATGTGTAACAGAAAACTTCTCCAAACTATAATTTTGTAACCATATATGGATCTCTCCTCAGTGCCACCTCCCTCCACTTTCCCCAACCTTTGGTAACTACGATTCTACTCTGTAGTTCTGTCAGACAGCTTTTAAAAATTCCGTCTAACATGATCTAATACTTTTCTCCCTATGACTCCTAATATAATGTCCTCAGTAAGTGGGGATTAGTGGATGTTGAGATAGCGGTAATAATATTGTCACTGGGGCTGAAAATAAGCACATCAGGTTATGTAGGCAGGAATGTTTTGCAACACAGTTTAATGTGGAAGATGCAAAATATACTAGTCCAGCATTTTGGGGGTTGGAAAATAAAACTGGCTGTAAGTACCTCTGCTCTTCAGTTCTCTACGAGGAATAGGAGATGTGTTTCCAAAGGAAGGTGAGGCTTCAAGAGGAATAACAGAAATGAAAAAAAAATCAGTTCCAGGTAATACCTATTAAATATCAAGGGAAATCCAAGTGTCAAGCAAAACAAAACAACTAAGGTATTCCATTTTAAGCTTTCTTAGTATCCAAGAATCAAAAAGGTCATGTAATGTGGCTACATGGCTTTTGGCCTAAAGTAGACAGTATCTTATCTCAAAAAGATTTATCTTTATGGCTTCATGTGCAAAGAACAGAATGATACGATTTTAACATAAACACACTTGCAGGTCACAGGAAAATTATACAAAAAGTTTGGCCATCAAGTTGTCCAAAGCCATCACTTTAGATCAAGAGGGACAAAACCACAATAGTCTCAGAACCACATCACATTGGATGGAGGCTGATAATGTTGGTTACAAAGTAGGACTGTTTGTGTAAAGAAGAAGCAGCAGGAGGAGGAGACAAGGAGAAGGAGGAGGAGAAAGACAGTACATAATAAGATAAAACCAACAGTTCCCAAAGTATCTAAAAATTATTCTAAGGGTTAGAGCTTAGTCTTAATAAATGTTCATTACCTTCTCTCAAAGCAGGGGAATTGACTGTGCCTGGCTTCATTTCAAAACTGCTTTCAAAGAAATCCTGATATATAATCTCTCATCTTCTCTCTCCCAATTTTTAAAATGAGAATCTATTACACATAGGCTTTCTCTATGTTTACTGGTCTGAATGGCATCTCCCAAAAGATCAATCCACATTCCAATGCTCTTAATATCATCCTGTATGGTCAAAGTTAATACTTGTCTTCTATGGCAGACAACATGATTAAGAATTTCGAGGGAAGGAGTTGGTCATGGATTATCTGGGAGTATACTATCGGCTATCACATGTGTTCCTATAAGAAAGGGGCAGATGGACATGAGAAAAACATAGGGAGTGAAAGGATGTGGAAAGTCAGGAATAAAGTGATGTACAGCAAGCCGGGGACTGTCAATAAATATCAAAAGATAGCTAAAACAAAGAAGGGGTCTCCGACAGATATCCCGGAGAAACCACAGCCTTGCCGTACTTCAAATTTCTAGCATCTCTAATTGTAAAATGAGAGATTTACCTGTTTAGGGCTACCAAATGTATATAATTTGAAACAGCAGCCACAGGAAAGTAATATACTTGCTCACATTATAATGGAAGCTATTGTTTCAGATGGCTTGTTGGAAGCCTTTGAGATACTGTAACCAAAGACCTACATAGGAAGGCTTGATGTAGATGATTTGATTTTGTACCCCACACTCAAGGTTGTGTCCTGGTTGGGCAGGAGCTTTAAGGTTAAGGGTATGTTATGCAAGGGAAATAAAGCAAATGAAATTTAACCAAAGAGTTTTCTGTGTGTAATTAAACATGGACCCAAATTATTTGCTACTTTTCCAATCTAAAAGGAAGTCCATTTCCTTTTCTTGTGAACTACATTTCATTAGAAATGAAAACGGCTGATTTCCTATAGAATGTGTCCAGGCTGTTACTTAACTTCATGATATTTAAGGATCTGTGTTATTACTTTCCTTCCTATTCAGCTTGTATAGTGGGTAAACAAAGTTTTAAGATCAAATTTTTCTTCCTCTTTAATTTTCAGTTGATCCGTGGATACTGTCAGTGAACGTTCTCACACATGCATACACACTGTGAAATAGCAAGTGAGTTAAATTAAGAAGGCATCTGACATTCCAGAACCATACACCAAAGACTTTGAGCTTAGATATAGGGATGAGGAGGTTTTGTGTCTGTTTCTGTGGTTGGTTGGTTTTTAACCTTTCTTTTAAGTGAGAATGTGAGCCTTATGATTAATGATCCAAGTTTATCTTGGTACAGATAAGATATAATTACTTCCTAAGGAGGAAGGCCATGAGGAGAGGCCAATGGGTCCAAGAATTGGAAATAGGAACTTTGAAGCAAGTAATGATGCTAAGTGAAATAAGTCAGATACACAAGATTAAATATCATGATTTATCTTATACAAGAAAGCAAAAGAGCAAAAACAAAGGCAGACAGATGAAAATAGGGAGATAGATGTTTTACAAAAGGAAAGGGGACCAAAAGAGGGAAGGAAAGGAAAGGAAAAGAAGGAAAAGGGATAAAAAATAATTAAGATGTGTTTTATGTATTCAGCCACTCCCCATGAGAAACGTGATCATTATGTACTGCAAACATGCCTAATTAAAAATAATTAAAAGAGAAAGAAAGGGAGGGTTAACAAGGTAGAGAAGTGTGTTGCTGTAACATGGCAGGAGAGGTAGACAGGGACCACTTTAAGAGACCCTGGAGGACAGGGTAGCTTCTTATTTACAAGGGTAATCAACAAGAAACTGTAGGGATTCCAAATGAAAAGTGAATCACAGGATGAGATTTGTTCTAGGAAATGGTGATTTTTATTTCAAATTCTAAGTTTAACAAGTTTCCCTACAGTTAGAATAGTTAGTATCCTGACATTAGTGTTTCCTTTCAGTCAAAATAACTTGAACATATTGTCACAAAATTTGATTTGAATTATCCTTTTCAGTATATTCTAACTTAATATACATATCTTTTCTAAAAATATTTTTTAAAATGGATCCCAGTGCATTTAGCTCAGTGGTTCCGCCACCTGCCCCACAAGACCAAGGTCCCAAATTTGATCCCCAGTATCAAATAAATAAATAAATAAATAAATA
The DNA here is from genome assembly GCF_012274545.1 of Fukomys damarensis. Lineage (NCBI taxonomy): Eukaryota > Metazoa > Chordata > Mammalia > Rodentia > Bathyergidae > Fukomys > Fukomys damarensis. The sequence goes on along the minus strand of NW_022900913.1, from coordinate 21,543,769 downwards.
ACTAAATAGGTAAAATCTAAACCAAGTAAAATTTATATTATAAAATAGAAATAATATGAATAATGATAAAATAGTCCTTAAAAACTAAGCACTTATTTCAAGGACAAATACAAAACATTATTAAACTGAAACTATTCTTCAATTTGACCAACTTAATGTTATTTCCTCAGTGATCAAAATAAATTTTAAATACAGTAACAAAAAATTTTGCAGAATTTTACTGCCTAACATCATGAGTGTTGGAAAAATGAATATGTTCATGATTACACTATAAATTCTAGTGATATTTTAAGCATATTTATGATAATAAATGATTCAGACTCAATTTTATCTTGAAAGAGAATATAAATTTAGATTACTAGGTTCTCTAAGGACAAAATTATTAAAAACAGAGGCTCTATCAATATGCTAAAGCTTACAGAGTTTGACCTTTGTAAACTCTGTGAATCAATGACACTTTTGCCAGTTGTTATGTGGAGCCTAAATATCACACATTGAAAAAATTTCAATCTATCAAAATGTAAGGGTTGAGTAATTTCCATATGGAATTGTCATTAAAATGTGTGTACCTGGAAGTTCTGTCACACAAAACTGTTGTTTTACAATGTTTTTATAAGACATAGAATAGTTTGCTGAAGAAAATGGTTCTGTGAGAGGAACTCTGTCTCTATAAATGGAGAAAGTACACAAAAATTTGCAGTTCAGGCAATTTTCAATCTCTATCCATACATAACTTTTGAATTTTAAATTGAACGCTTCCTCTGTCTATTTTCCAGGCACACTATGTGGAAATCTGCAAGGTGAACAAACTAATGCTATTTTGATTGCATGAACAAGTAACATCATTTTCATAAATTCAATAATTGTTTATTTTGGAAACCAATTAGTTTACTTTTTTTTTTTTTTTTTTTACACAGACACAGGAAGCACAAACGCATATACAAAAACCTTCTTTTAGGTGAAAGCCTTACTTTTTGTATTAAAAATCAGGCTTAAGTAATTATCTGTAAGGAAACAGATTATTATAAATTAAGTTATTAAAATACTATAGTTAAACATGTATAAATACCGAATCATTTTTCTGGTGTGAAAAATTGTAATTGTAAATAGGAGCCTAATGGTATAAATGACAATGTGAAATAGAAAGAAAAGAGCAAAAATGTAGGGAAAGTGGGAAGGGTAGGGGAAAGGGAATAAGGGCAAAAGAAAAAAAATATGAGAAAAAACAAAAATTGAAATAAAGTATTTGCAAATAGGGAAGAGAGGAGGGGGTGAAATGAGGGCAGGGCTAAGAGGGGAAAAAATGAGAAGCAAGACCTGTCATGTAGAGTTACAAGATCCCAGTAATGAATGTACCTGTACTGTATACCTAAAATGTACCAATAAACTCAATGAGGAAAAAAATACTATAGTTAAAAAATCCTGAATATATGTCGTCTACCTTTTTCTTTTTTGTACCGGGGATTGAACTCGGGTCCTTCTGCTTGCAAGGTAGGCCACCGAACAGCTGAGCTAAATCCCTGGCCCCCTCTACCTTATTTTGTTGATAAGAATCGCTTTAATATAAAAATGGATATAGTTGTGAGATTATTTTGACAGCAACAATAATTTAAATATTATTTTCTTCCCAGTTACCTCCATTATAAATAAAGATGTGAACCTCTTGCTAGATTATATTAGCTATGAGTAATATATTTTAGTCATCAAATCATCTTAATATGGGAAATGAGAAAAATCTAGGAAAAATGGTTAAGTATATTTTTTAAAATTAAACTCCTCTAAAAATCACTATGATAGAATTTTATACACTGTTCTGATAAATATTAACCAATATTGAGAATAAAAAAGAATCTTTTGATTCTCTAACCATTACCATAACAACACATTTAAATATACATGTTACTCTTTAAAATGAGAATATTACATTTAATTTCAAACAAAATGAAAATTTAACATAGTCCTTCTAACTGTATTAGTATGAAAGACACAGTAATACCCAAAATAGTTATACATAAATGAATGCATTAGTTTATAATAATAGGGATTCAACTTGTTTGTTCTTTGATTTCATAAAATATTAGAGTACTTCTTAATGAATGACATGCAAATCTCTTGTCTGTTCCTTGTTTATCTATATTAGGATCAGCAAAAGCAGAATCATTACAATTGACCCAGTTTACATACAGGAGCAGGTAGCCAGTGGCAATGGTCTCTGCACTGGAAATGTATCTGACCTATGATTGTTTCTGGTGTACCTTCTCATTTATTTATTAGGTTATTTAAAATATGAAGAAATGAGAAATTCTTGATAGTCTTTTTTTACTTTTATAGGAAAATATATACTTTATTTATTCTCAGGTAATGCCCTCTCTTCCTCAAATTATAAATTAGTTCTAGTTCAGGGGAAAACATGAGAACCAAGACCTGTCATGTAAAGGTACAAGATCCCCATAATGAATGTAACTGTACTGTATCCCTAAAATGTACTGATGAACTCATTGAAGAAAAAAAAAAAAAGAAAAAGATAGAAATGATTTTCTGGAAAAAATTAATTGTTTTAAAATGCCTCTGTAACATATAAATGCTAAACTGTGTGACTTTTCCATTTATGGGCTGTGAGAAATAAACAGCTGGAATAAACAGCAGGCATTTGGGGATATTTATTTATTTCTCAGCAGAAGTTTAAGCATATGTCATAATGATGGCATTTACATCATAATATATGTTGCTTCTTACAGCTCTGCAAACCCATCAGAATCTGCGCAAATGCCTGTGAAATGGTAGAATAAGAAGAGCCCATCAAACACACTTCCATCTGCTTAGATTCCAAAAGTTCAACTTTTGCTATAAACTAAGCAACTGAAAAGCACAGTTCTGAAAACTTACCATTTCCCCTAAACCTTACTTTTACTTTTACTTTTGGAGTATCTAATAATCTGTGTTACAGGCATGTTTACGTTTTCTCTTATAATCTTCCTCTGCAGTGATTTCGGATGCTTTTTTTGCTTCCTGGTATTTAATCAATAACATTTATCACTGTAGAGATAATATTACTGTCTTAGTTCATTTCTTTCTTACTGAGACACAATATCTTCCACCTGCAGCTTAAAATAGGAGAGGTTTATTTTAGTCATTGTTTATAGAAGTTTCAGACCACAGTCAGCTGGCACCAATGCTGGACATGGTGGCAGAGGGGCATAGGAGAGGAGTAGTGGCTCTCGTCATGATGAGGAGGGAGGAGCAGAGGGGAAGGGGAGGAATGCATAGCTACCAGTGACTCACCATTTCCAATCAGACTTCACCTCCCAACATCACATCAAGCCATCAACTCTCTAGTGGACTACTCCGTGGATGGGTTTCATGCCCCGTGATCCAATCACCTTTCAAGAGCCTGCCTCCTAGTTGATGAGGTTCCTGAAGCACACCTAGAAATGAGCCAGAACATAAACTATGCAAGATCAGATAGATGCTATCCTATTAACTCCCAAGATAATCGTTTTTGAGAATTTTATTTAATAAGAAGAGAGATCTTTAAAACACACCTAGTGCAAAAAGAAGCCCATAGACTGAAAGTGAAAGGATGGAAAACAATTCTCCATGTGACAGGAGCCCAGAGAAAAGCAGGGGTAGCAATCTTATTTGCAGACAAAGCAAATTTCAAACCAAAACTGATTCTAGTATTATTGATGTAGGACGGTACTGCATCATACATCTGTGAATGTAAAATATCTTCTACCTTCTTTGATACGCAGTAGTGACCATGTTTTATCAGAGCTATTTTTAATGATATTACTCTAGAATGTTCTCTTTCCAGATGATGATTAAGATGCTACTAAAAAAATGGTGCCAGGTACCACAGCAGCAACAGAACTTTGCTGTTTTCTGGCTATTATTCTTTCCTTTGTTTTTTTGTTTGTTTGTTTTTGTTTTTTTAATGAAGTGTGCTCAATGTCTATAATTTTGTTCAGATGACTGCAGAACCTGGAAAAGCTGTTGTTGCTATTGATGCATAATATACTGCTATTTTATATATATATATGTATATATATGTATATATATAATATATATATATGATTTGAATTTTTGGAAACTTTAACTGTGCTGTCAACTTTGGAAAAAGTTATCCCAATTTACTGTGTTGAGTTGGCACTGTACAGAAATTAACAGCCATATTGGTCTAGAAATGTTAATTTTGTTTTACTTGTACGGGGTAACACACTATATTAAATATGTTAGGTCATATCTACGTGGGTTTGATTATAGAAACAAATAAAGTATTCTCTAAATAATGAAAAAAAAATATGACCACAAGAGCATGAAGAAATTTCAATATGTTCAGAGACCATTTCAACTTCAGAATTAAGGACTGCTTTAATTTTACATCATTGCCCTTTCTCTTTTCCTTTCCTTTTTAGTTTTATTTTAGGATTCCCTATTTTTAATGCTCATACAGATTTAACTGAAATACCGAATAGTTTCTCTGGTGTGAAAAACTATAATAGTACACAGGATCCTAATGAGATAATTAATAATGTGAAATAGGAAGTAAAGGGCTAAAGGCGTAGGGAAAGTGGGGAGGGTGGGGGAAAGGTAATAAGGGAGAGAAAAAAATATGAGAAAATGAAAAAAATGGAAATAAAGTGTTTGTAAATGGGGAGGGGAAGAGGGGGTGAAGGGAGGGCAGGGATGGGAAAAATGAGAACCAAGACCTCAATAAAAAGAAAAACAAAAAACAAAACAAAACAAAAGAAAGAAAGAAAAAAAAAGCATTGTTGAATGGAGGGGGAGGGGATAGGCACAAAGGGAAAGAAAAAAAATGGAAACAAAATATTTGTAAATAGGGAAGAGTGTAGGGGGTAAAGAGAGGGCAGGGAAATTGGGAAGAAAAGAGCCAAGATACATCATGTAAAGGTACAACACCCCAATGATGAATGTAACTGTATTATATACCTAAAATGTACTAATTGAAAAATGTTTTTCCCCATTGTTTATTGGTACATGTAAACAATACAGTTACAGTCATTCTTGGGATCTTGAACACTTACATGACGTCTTGTTTTTCTCATTGAGTTAATTGGTACTTTTTTGGTATACAGTAAATGTGCATTCATCATTGGGATCTTGAATCTTTACATGACAGGTCTTGGTTCTTGTTTATTCCCCTTGTCCCTGCCCTCCCTTCACCCCCTCCTCCCTTCCCTATATACAAAAATATTTTTTTTCCATTTTTTCATTTTCTCCAATTTTTCTTTTCCCTTATATCCTTTCCCCCACCCTTCCCACTTCCCCTACACCTTTAGCCCTTTTCTTCCTATTTCATATTGTCAATTATACCATTTTGATCTTAAATCACACATGTGTAAATACCAACTAGTTTCTCTAGTGTTTAATACATAGCATGACTTGGTGCTTCTTTTTTCCTTCTACCCCTGTCCTCCCTTCACCCCCTTCACCCCTCCCTATTTACAAGACTTTATCCATTTTTTTTCACATTTTTCTTTTCCCTTATTTCTTTCCCTCCCCCTTCCCACTTCCCCTCAGCCATTTTCTTCCTATTTCACACTATCAATTATACCATTTTAATCTTATTTTCACTTTTAGTTTTTCACACCAGAGAAACTAGTTGGCATTTGCTCCTGTGTCCTATGTTTTTTCACTTAACAGTATGGCCTCAATGTACATCCATTTAGCTATAAATGTTTCTAATTTCTCATTCTTTATGGATGAGTAGTATTCCATTTTATAGAAAAACCACATCTTCTTTATGCAGTCTCCAGTTGATGGGCATTTGGCTTGTTTCCAAGATTTAAAGTTTACAAAGTGTACTGCTATGAACATGGATAAGCATATATCACTGTAGTATGATTATTTTAATTCATTTGGAAAGATACCCAGTAGAAGGATTGCTAGGACCTCTAATCCTAGCTCCTGAGGTATCTGCATATTGATTTGCACAGTGGTTGCACCAGTCTGCACTCCCACAAACAATGGAGAAGGGTTCCTTTCTCCCCACAGCCACACCAGCATTTGTTATTTGCTGATTTCTTGATAGCAGCCATTCTTTCTGGGGTAAGGTGGAATCTCAGTATTGTTTTCATCTGCATCTCTCGAATGACCAGTGATGTTGAATATTTTTTTCATGGATGTATTTGCTGCTTTTACTTGCTTGTCTGATTGATGTATGTTCATTTCAGATGCCCATTTTTGAAGAGGCATACCCAGCAGAGGGTTCCAACCTGCTGACTGTCTCCGCTGGTGTGCTGGGACAAAGGGGCTGTCCTACCAGAGGCGGCAAGCTGCTGCCATTTTCTTCTGACTCCACTTGGCTGAAGGGGTGGGCTTACCCCCAATAGAAAAAATATTTTTAAAATTACTGTGTATCTTACTGCATATTCAGGGTGAGTCATAGGGAAATGACCATAGAGCAATATTTTAGTAGAATATAGACCAGAGATAACTTAGAGTAGGTTGTGGAATATCATCATATTGCTTCAAAGAAGAAAAAGTGGCAGGTCTTGCTTTTCAGTTCAGAGGATTGTGTAAAAAAATAAACTGATAATTTATGCAAGTGTTTCATCTTATCTTTCTGATTCGACCCCTAAAGGATCGCTCACAGATGGTCTGAGGTCTTTCAGTAGTACAGGATGTGAAAAGACAAGATCCTGATTTTGAGTTTCACGTTTGCCTTTCCTCATGCTGTTGACAAGTAGAAGACAAACAGCTTCAGTGTGCTTTGAAGCTATGCAAATGTAAGATGGTGAAAAGTTTTCTAGACATGGTCATAGTAATGGCTAAGTGGTTCTAAAGGTACCAGGAATCAAACTTATGACCTTGCACTTGAGAGGAAGGCAGTGGCATCACTGAGCTATATCCCCGATCCAAAGAAGGCAAACTTTTTTTTCCAGTACCGGAGATGGAACTCAGGACCTTTCACTTGCCAGACAGGCACCAGCATCACTGAGCTAAGTCCCTAGCCCAAAGTGAATCTATAAGACAAAGAATTCTGGAAAGTTTGTGTGAGACCAAATGAGTAAGAGCCAGAAATTTGGGGAAGATAAGTAACTCAAAAAGCGCAAATAGAATCAGTCCACTAAGACAGTGAAATGCTGGAATTGTCTTAGTTATAGAACACCACTTACATTTTCATTGCATTTATTAGTAGGTAAGACCAGGAAACCAAACCAGTTTTTTTGGGAGAATTTAAAAGCAGCAACCACAGATCTGTTGCTCTGAACCACTGGTGGCTAAGGACAACAGCCAGACATCTTCACCAGCCATGTTCTGAGAATTTTAAATATCAACTACTAGTATACAAAAACTATCATTTGAATGGGAACAGAAACATGGCACACAGGCCTTTACATATTTGAATATGTGAAAAGACTAACAAACTCAAAAGTAAAGGAAAAGAGAACACAACATTTTCAGTCACTTCTAAACAAGAGTAAGAATTTCTATCAATGTATATTGCATGCAATAAAATAAAATAGACTTGTTACTTTCACAAGACATTTTTAAAAAATTCATTTTATTTTTACATTTTAGGTATACAGTATACAGCATCCATCATTGGAAATTTGTACCTTTATTTAATCCGTCTTGGTTCTTATTTTTTCCTGATTGCCCTGCAACCTTCCCTAATTACAAAGACTTTGTTTCCATGTTTTCATATTAATCCCATTCCCTCCTACCCTTTCTCTTATCCCTTCCACTTTCCCATTGCCCCTTTTCTTCTTATTTCGTGTTATCTACTATATCTTTGGTACTCATTTGCACATTCTGTTCCTCACACCACACAAACTATTCAGTATTTACACACGTGTCCTACTTATTTCACTTAAGTGTATTGCCTCAAGATGCATTCATTTAACTATAAATGCCTCTAATTTTTCTTACTTTGTGGCTGTGTAGTAATCCATTTTATTTTTTAAAAAAGCACAGTTTCTTTATCCAGTCTCCAGATGGGAGAGTGGGCTGTTTCCAAGTTTTAGCTATTACAAACGTGCTGCTATGAACATGGTCTCATATATATTGCTGTTGTATGACTCTTAGAATTATTTTGGGAAGATACCCAACAGGGGAATAGCTGCGTCAACTAGAACTTCCCATCCTAGTTCTTTGAGGTATCTCCATATTGATTTTCATGGTGGTTGCACCAGTCTATACTCTCAACAGCAGTAGAGCAGGGTTCCTCTTTCCTCACAGCACTGCCAGCATTTGTTATTGGTCAATTTCATGATAGCAGCCATTCCTTCTGGGGTGAGGTGTAATCTTAGCACTGTTCTCGTTTGCATCTTTTGAATGGCCAGTGGTGCTGAATATTTTTTCATATGTTCATTTAGCATTTCTATTTTTTTGCAAAGTGTTTGTTCATTTCAGATGTGCTTTTTTAGATTGGGTCTTTAAATTTGGGAGGTATGTTTTATTAAGTTTTTTGTATTTTCTAGATAGACCTTTGAGGAAAAGCTGGTGAAAAAATGTCCCCACATTGTTAGTCGTCTCTTCACACTGTTGGGAGTTTATCTTGCTGTGAAGAAGCTTTTTGGTAAGAAGAGATGCCACTTCTTTATTGTTTGTTGTAGTTCACATGCAGCTAAATTTTTGTTCATGAATTACTTTCCTACATGAATGTCTTGAAGATTTATACCTAACCTGTCTTCCAGCCAGTTTAGTGTATCCTTTTTAATATTTTGGACTTGAATCCATTTGAATATTAATTTAGGACATGGTGAGATATATAGGTCTGGATTTAATCTTTGGTAAGTTGAAATCCAATTTTTCCAGCACCATTCATGAAAGACACTATCTTTCCTCTGGTGAGGTGCTTGGCTCCTCTGTTGAAGATGAGGTGACTGAGTGTGTCTAGAGTTGTTTCTGCACTTCTAATATGTTTCACTGGTCCTCATATTTGTTTATTTGACATTACCATGCTGTTTATATCACATTAGCTTCATAATATAGTTTCAAGTTGTGATTTATAACACCACCTACCTTGACTATATAGCCTAGAATTTCTTTTGCTCTTCTAGTTCTGTTCTTATTCCAGTTTACTTTTTTATTGTTTTTTCAAGGCCCATGAAATATGCTACTTGAATTTTAATTTGAATTGCATTGAATCTGTATAGCAGTTTTGGAAGTATGGCCACGTTCACTCTGTTGGTTTTTCCTACCCAGGAGCATTTTATGACATATTTTTCAAATGCCTTTTTCAGAGTACTGTAGTTTTCAGAGTAAAGGTCTTTGATTTCTTTTGTTAGGTAGATTCCTAAGTGTTTCAATTTTTTTATGCCATTTTGACAAGAATTGTTTGCCCCATTTCTCAGTGTGTCTGTGGATAGGAAAGCTATTGATTTCCGTATGTTGATATTGTACCTAGCTACTTTACTTAAGCTGGTTATTAAGGCTAGAAGATTTTTGGTGGAGTTCTTGGGGTCTTCTATGGATCTGCAAAGAATGACAATTTGATTTTTTTGTTTTCTGTTTTTATGCCTTTTATTTATTTATTTTATCTAATTGTTATGGCTAATGTTTCAAAAACTATATTGAACATACATGGTGATATTGGACATCTTTGTCTTATTCCTGATTTTAGTGTGAAGGACTTCAGTTTTCAATCATTTAGTATGATATTGGGTGCTAGTATTTCATAGATGACTTTTATCAGATTGAGGTAGAGACTGTCTATTCTAATTTTTTGTAATCTTTTTATCATGAGTGAGTACTGGGTTTTGTCAAACAATTTTTCAGCATCTTTTGAAATAATCATGTGGTTTTTTGTCCTTGGCTCTATTAAAATAGTGTATTACATGTATTTATTTGCATATGGAAAACCATCCCTGCATCCCATTTGGTCAGGTATGATCTTCCTGATGATCTTCTGCATTCCACTTGTCAGCATATTATTAAGGATTTTTGCATCTATGTTTATTAGTGAGATTGGGCTATAATCCTCTTTTTCAGATGGTTCTTTCTCTGCTTTGGGGATCAAGGGGATGCCTGCTTCCAGGAATGAATTTGAGAATATTGCTTCCTTTTCAATTTCATTGAAGAGTTTACAAAATAATGGCAATAGTTACTCTCTGAATGACTTACAGAATTCAGCAGTGAAGCCATTAGGACCCAGGATATTCTTGGTAAGTTTTTAATTATATTTTCGATTTTGTTGATTGATATTGGGTTGTTTAGAATTTTTAGTTCTTTTACTTCAACTTTGGTAATTCATACATATCTAGGAATTTGTCCATTTATTCGTTTTTCATCTTCTTGGAATATAGACTCTCAAAGTAGGTATTTATGATCCACTTGATTTCTGCTGGCTCCACTGCAATTTCGCCATTTTCATTCCTCATTGCATGGATTTGGGCCTTTTCCTTCCTTTTTAAAATAAGGTTGGCTAAGGATTTGCCAATTATGATTATTATTTCAAAGAACCATCTTTTTGCTTCGTTGATTTTTTTTTTTTTTGTATCATTCTCTTAGTCTCCATTGCACTGATCCTTACAGTTTCCTCCCTTGTATGAGCTTTGGGTTTGTCCTGCTCTTCTTTTTCTAGAAGCTTGAGGTTCAGCATCAGGTTGTTTAATTGAGCTCACTCTGTTTTCCTAATATGAGTAATAAGTGTTATGAATTTCCTTCTAAGACTGCCTTCATTGTGTCCCATATATTCTGATATGTTATACCGACATTGTAATTTTGTGGTAGAAATTGTCTGATTTATTTAATTTCCTTGTGACCATTGTTTATCCAGAAGTGTTTTGTTCAAGTTCCTTGTGTTTATAAAATCTTGTGATTTCTTTTGCTGTTGATCTCCAATTTCATAGCTCTTTGCTCTAATAATATATAGGGGATAACGTCAATTCCTTTGCACTTAAAGATGTTCTAAGAGCAAGTATGCTGTCTATTTTGGAGAAAACATTTGTTAAGTTCATTTGTTCAAAACTTTGATTTAGTTCTAGTATTTCATTGTTTATATTTTGTCTGGTTGATTATTTGTGACAGTGAAGTATTGAGGTCCCTGACTGCTATTATTATTATTTTTTTTTTGTACCAAGGATCAAGCTTGGGACTTTGTGCTTGCAAGGCAGGCATCAGAGCCACTGAAGTAAATCCCTAGCTCCTGCACTACTATTGTATTAGTGCTTATTTGATTTTTCATTTCTGTTATTATTTTTATATAGTTAGACATGCTAGTATTTGCTACATATAGATTTGTGATTGTCATCTCTTCCTCTTGGATTTTTCCCTTTACAAGAATGTAGTGTACTTATTTGTCTCTCTTAATCAGTGTTGGTTTGAAATCCATTTGATCTGTAAAGAGGATAGATGCTTGTGCTTTTTTTTTTTTTTTTTGGTTCCTCTCACATGGAGTATTGTTTTCCTTCTTTTCACATCAGTCTAAGTTTCTTCCTGAATTAAGTGTGTTTCTTGTATGTATTATATTGTTGGATCTTGCTTCTTGACACATTCTGCCAGTTTATTTCTTTTATTGGTGAATTGAGACCATTAACATTTGTGATTGTAACTGATATGTATTGACTTATCCTCATCAATGGCTTTTTCTTTTTGTTGGATTCTCCCCTTTTGCATTTAATTTCTTGTCAGGCATGACAGATTCATTCTGCTTGGCTTTCTGGGGTTGTGTTCCTCATTGTCTTTTCTTAGGATTACCTGACATTTTTGTATTATATTGTAGTTGTAGGTATATGTTACTATTATTTAAAAAATAATAACTATTCTGAAGATAATTATTTTGTTTCTACTACCTCTGATATGTACTTCATTCATAAACAATAATATCCTTCTAGATCATTTTTACTAATTTGAGAACTGTATTAGAATAATTATTTTGGGTTGTAACTATTTGTATTTTTATTTTATTTATTGGAAATATTATTCTGAACATGCATCCATAAATTCCCCATATTTTAATATTCCCTGTGGTAGTCATATACACACAAATAAAAGAATAATAAAACAGCTATGACTGACTAATTCATACATTATGGATGCTTGAAAGTTTTTGCATTAGCTGAGCTACCTAAAAATTTTTAAAAATAGAGCTGGGAGAATGTAAGTTGCTACCAGCCCCTGCTCGGGGGCCTCCAAGCAGACCCATGGTGGCCCCAGCAATATAACCCAAATACTTCACAGTAAACATGTTTTGCACTGGTCTTTGATTTTGATTTAATTCACACATTTAAAAGTGATAGATTAATAACTACCATAAATTGTCATTTTTAAGCTGTACTTGATGCTATTGTGCTGTTGATTTCATCCTTTTGGCTAAGGTATTGTGATTGATCTAATCAGTTTTCCTTCCAATATAATGGAACTGAGATTGACTGAGAGTCATTAGAGATGCAAAGCCTAAAGATCAGCTCTATCTGGAAGATTGAAGTATTAACCCAAGAAATAAACCAATGACAATAGCAAAGACAAAGATAGAAATGAGAAGACATTTAAACAAGAAACAAACACAGACTCCCATATCACCAAAGGTAAACTCTGGGGGAAATAATCTGGAAAAGTCATACAGTCAACCATCTGGACACCCTGAACCAAGAGCACAGGAAGTAAATAAAGAAAAGAAAACAGATAAATGCGGCTCTAGAAAAATTCAAGACAGAATAATTTCCCAGATCATTACAGAGATGGTGAGCAGAATGAAAGACATGATCAGAGACTCTAAAACAAAAACAGATTTTAAAAATTACATGAGTTCTGGACCATGATAGAATGCTCAGCATAGGAAACAAATGGAAACCATGAATGCCCAACATAGGAAATAAATGGAATCCATGAAAGAGGTTCAAATAGATAACCTGGGGGACAAAAATGTCTACTGAAAGTATACACAACAGACTTACCCTATCTGAAGACAGAATATCAGATATTATGGAAGACTGAATGGTGGTCAGTGACAGTAAAAAGACAGATCTTTTAAAAAAGTAATAAAGGAACATAGGAAATCAGTACAACAGCTCTTAGATGATGTAAAGATGAAGATATGACTGAAAGGAGTCTATGAAAAAGCAGGAGAAAGGGCAAATGACATAAAAAATTGTTCGCAGAATTAATGACAGAAAACTTCCCAAACAAAGCAAAATAATTTGACATAGAGATAAGTGAGGTGTATAGGACTCCAACTGACCATGATCAAAATAATCAACGTCCTGGAAAGCCAATAGGAAAATGAAATACTACAAGTAATAGAGAAAAGAAACAAATCATATATGAAGAAAAGCCCCAAAGAATCAGGAGATATTTCAGCACAAGCTCTCAAGTCAAGTAGAGCCTGGAGTGACACATTTTGAGCCCCCAAAGAAAACAATCTCCCAACCTAGACTGATGTATCCTTCAAAGCTATCTTTCAAAATTCACAGGGAAATAAGGTTCTTCAGTGAAAAGAACATCTGAGAAACTTCATGAATACCAAACCAGCTCTCCAAATAATTCTAAGCAATATACTGGAAAAATACAATGAAGGTCACAAATCTATGAGGTTAAACACAGCAAATCCATTAGGCAATGCAAGAAATAAAGGAGATAGGGGAAAAAATTAAGAGGCAGAACAACAGAAAAATAAAATGGCAATGATAAGTCAATACATATCAGTTATAGCCATCAATGTTAATATCCTCAATGTATCAATCAAAAAAGAAAACAGTGGTAGAATGAATTAAGAGCATAATCCAACAATATGCTGCAAATAAGGGAAAATTTAAAAAAACATGAGAAAATGAAAAATGGAAATAAAGTAAAGTGTTGTAAATAGGGAATGGAGGAGGGGGTGAGCGGAGGGTGTGGCTAAGGGGAAAAAGTGAGAACTAAGACCTGCCATGTAAAGGTACAAGATCCCAACGATGAATGTAACTGTACTGCATACCTAAAATGTACCAATAAACTCAATGAGGTAAAAAAAAAGAAAAGAATCCCACATAAGGGCCAAATATTTAGCTTAGTGGTTCTCCTGCTTGCCTTGCAAGCTCAAGGTCCTGAGTTCAATCGCCAGTACCAAGAAAAAATAAATGATGCACAACTAATTAAAAAAATAAAATCACAGACTGAAAGTAAAATGATGGAAAACAGTTGTCAATGTGACAGGAACCCAGAAAAAAAGCAGTGGTAGCTATTGTATTTGCAGACAAAGTAAATTTCAAACAATACTAATTCAGAGAGACAAAGAAGGTCAGTATGTGGTTGTAAAGGGCATAATCCAAGAAGAAGAGATGACAATCATAAGTATATATGCATGAAATACTAATGTCCCAAATGTACAAAACAAATATTAAGGAACATGAAAAACCAAATAAGCACTAATATAATTGTAATGGGGAGTGGCTAAATATCACAATGTCACAAATAGACAGGTCATCTAGACAAAAAATCAACGATAAAATACTAGAAATGAACTAAGCTTTTGGACAAGCTTTTGAACTATGCTTTTTAGATGTCTTAATAGAGATTTACAGAGTGTTCCACCCCAGAAAATCAGAATATACATTATTTTAAGCTGCACACAGGTCATTCTCAAAAATAGACCACATTCTAGTTCATAGAATGTGTTTAAGTAAATGCAAAGGAATTCAAGTTGCCATGTGTATTATCACACCATAATGCAACTAAACTGGAGATCATTAGCATACTAAACCACAAGAACTTCACAAACACATGAAAATTGAACAACCCTCTCCTGCACAAACAAGGAGCCACAGAGAAAATTAAAGAAGAGTTTAAGATTGTTTTTACTAATGAATGATGATATAACATACAGTAATCTATGGGACACAATTAAGGCAGTTCTAGTGAGAAATTCAGAGCAGTGAATGCCCACACTAGGAAAACAGAGCAAGCTCAAATAAGCAACCAAAAGTTGAAACCTAAACTCTTAGATAAAGAAGAGCAAGAAAAACCCAAAGCTCATACAAGGGAGGAAATTATAAAGATCAAAGTAGAAATCAATGCAATGGAGACTGAGAAAAATGACACAAAAATCAATCAATTGAAGAGTTAGTTTTCAAAATATTACATAAAGTCAATAATCCCTTAGCCATCCTTGTCAAAAAAGGAAACAAAAGGCTCAAATCCATGCAATTAGGAATGAAAAAAGTGAGGTCACAACAGATCCAACAAAAATCCAGATACCTATCTCAAGAAACAGTACTCTTATAAAGTGGAAAACACAGAAGAAATGGACAGATTTCTGAAAACATATGAATTACCAAAGTTGAATGAAAAAGATAAAAAAATCTAAACATTCAATCACAATAATTGAAATTTAAAAAGTAATTAAAAATTTACCAACAAGTAAAAGCCCAGGTCCTTTTGGCTTCACTGCTGAATTCTACAAAACATCTGAAGAACTATTGCCACTAATCTTTAACCTTTTCAATGAAATTGAAAAGGGACCAAGTTCATTTGGGGAAACAAGTATTACTTTTATTCCAAAAACCAGGGAAAGACTAAAGCAAAAAAGAGAAGTATGGGCCAATCTCCCTAATGAATGTAAATGCAAAAATACTCAATGAGAAACTGGAAAACAGAATACAGAGTGTTGTCAAGAAGATCACACAACCTGATCAAATTAGATTTGTCCTAGGGATGCAAGGATGGCTCAACATATGTAAATCAATAAATGTAGTACACTGTATCAACAGAGTCGAGGGTGAAAACCATATGATCATCTCAATAGATGCAGAAAAAGCATTTCACAAAATTCAACACCCATTCATGATTAAAAACAGGGGAAGATTGGAACAGACAGTTTTTAATCTCAACTTAATAAAGGCTTTGTATGAAAAACCACCTACCAACCTCATATTTAATAGTCAAAAACTGAAACACTTCACACTAAAATCGAGAACATGACAAGAATATTCACTGTCACAACTCCTGTTCAATATAATTCTGAAAGCATTAATGCAGCATTTGGAGAAGAGAAAGAAGTAAAAGGAATGAATATAGGAAAGGAAAAAGTTAAACTGTCATTATTTGAAGATGATATGATACTGTACTTAGAAGAACCAAAAAACTGTGCCAAAAGTCTTCTAGATTTAACTGACAGATTTGATAGAGTAGCTGGATATAAGGTAAACACTTAAAAATAAATAGCCTTCTTGTATACAAACAACCGACTCACAAAGTGAAATTAGGGAAATTCCCTTTTGCAATAGCATATGACAATTGAAATATCTGGGTATCAATCTAACAAAGATAGTAAAAGATCACTACATGGAAAACTACAGCACTCCAAAAAAAACAATTAAAGAGGATATGTGAAAATAGAAAGCCATCCCTTGCTCATGGGTAGGAAGAATCAACATAGTGAAAATGGCCATATTTCCAAAACTGCTTTACTGCTTAAATGCAATCCCAATTAAAATTTCAACAGCATATTTCACAGAACTAGATAAAACTATCCAAAAATTCCATCCTAGGAAACAGAGATGTGTCAGGGGTTATCACAATCTCCAACTTGAATCTATACTACATGCCACTATGATTAAAAACAGCATGGCATTGACAAAGAAACAGGCTTGAGGATCAGTGGCATAGATTAGATGATACAGAAACAACTACTGTTGTACTCAGTCACCTCATCTTGACAAAGAAGCCAAGCATCCTCACTGGATTAAAATATCCCCTACAATTAATTTTGTTGGAAAAACTGGATTTCAACCTAACAAAGATTCAAACTAGATCCCTATCTTTAACCATGTACTAAACTAAAATTGGAGTAGATTAATTATCTAACTACTAAAACAGAAACATTAAACTTTCTGCAAGATAAACTAGACAGAACTCTTAAAGACTGGCATAGGAAAAGGCTTTATGAACCAATACTCAGTGGGAACTCGTAAATAGAATCAACAACTGGGATTGCATCTTATCGAAAAAATTTCCACACTGCAAGAGGAACCACCAACAGAGCTGAAAGACAACCTAAAATGTGGGGGAAAGAATTACCAGGTGACTATCTAGAATATATAAAGAACATAAATAAATCAATTACCCCAAATATATAGACCAAAATAAAAATCGGGCAACTGAAATGAACAGATACTTCTCAGACAAACACATAAAAGCAGTAAATGAATACATGTAAAAATGTTACACATCACTGATAATTCAAAAGATGCAGATGAAAACAACACTGAGATTCCACCTCACCTCAGAAAGAATGGCTGCTCTCATGAAATGAACCGATAACAAATGTTTGCAGGGTTGTGGAGAGAAAGAAATAGTTTTTCTTTGTTGGTGGGAGTGCAGACCGCTGTAGAAATCCATATGGAGATATATCAATAATCTAGGATTAGATGTCCCATTTGACCCAGCTATTCCTCTGTTGGGTATTTTCCTAAAAGAATTAGAAGATATATGCCCATTCATATTTATAGCCCAAAGTTTATAATAATTTATAATAGTTAAAACTTGGAAACAGCCAACTGCACATCAACTGGACAATGGATAAAGAAGATGTAGTTTTTCTATAAAATGTAGTAGTAATCAGCCATAATAATGAAAACCTTGAGTCATTTAGAGGTAAATGGAAGATTTCTTTTTTTGTTTGAGACAGGGTCTCACTATGTAGTTGAGACTGATCTGAAATTCACTATATAGCCGGTCTCAAGCTCACAGCAATCCTCCTGCCTCAACCTGCTGAGTGCTGGGATAACAAGGCATGTCCCACCATACCCTGCTGAGTTTACTTTTATTTATTTATTTATTTTTATTTTTTTGTTTAAACACTTTTTTGCGGGAGTACTGGGAATAGAACTCTGGCCCTTTTGATTGAGAGGCATGGGCAGAACCATTGAGCTAAATCCCCTGCCCTAAATGGAAGAATATTGAGGCTATACTCTTGAGTTAAAAAATATAGGACACAGGAGTAAATACCAAATAGTTTCCCTGGTGTGAAAAACTAAAAGTGAATATAGGGTTTAATTTGTATAATTGATAATGAGAAACAGAAAGAAAGGGACTAAAAGAGTAGGGAAAGTGGCAAGGGTAGAGGAAAAGAAAGAAGACAAAAGAAAAAAAAATTAGAGAAAAGGAAAAATGGAAACAAAGTCTTTGTAAATAGGGAAGGGTGGAGGGGTGAAAAGAGAGCAGGACTACTTGGAAAAAATAGCAACCGAGGTGCATCATTTATAGCTACAAGACTGCAAAGATGAATGTAACTGTACTGCATATCTAGAAAGTACCAATAAAGTTAATGAAAAAATAAATTAAATGTAATTTTTTCACAATGTCAAAATTTTGAAATATGTAGAACAGTTGTGAGGAATTGGGAAGTTGGGGAATTGGGAAGATTTTGTTTAAAACGTAGAAAGAATTTATAATTTGTCAAATTTTGAATACATAATGTACACCTTAGTAAGTCTAGATAATACTGTATTTTTCATGTGAAACTAACAGATTAGATTTCAAATATTGTTTTCAGGAAAACAAGGGATTATGTAATAGATGTATATATTAATTAGCTTGGCTATGAAAATAATCATAATTTCATTGTATGATTCAATATATACATTTTTTGCAAATTTTACCTTATTAAAGCTACATTAGTTTATTTTGTTTATTATGTGAATTTTTTTTCTGTGAGCAAAATTGGAGCTTTGAATAACATACATTAAATTAGCTATAAAATAATAAGCCTATATTTTATTTATGTATTGCATATATAGTTTGAGTGAAGTTGCAGCTACAGAGAACAAATATATTATTCTCATGCAAAAGTATAAATTTTCATTAATTTGAAATATGTGCACTTATTGACACTTTTGACTCTTCAATTTAAATGAGGGAGCTCAACAATACTTTGAGCATGTGATGAATTTATGGTGCCATTCTAAATAGAATTATCATAAGATTAAATGTTATCTTCAAAAGAATGGGATAGGTAAAGAAGTTTATACTTTTAAATGATGATTGTCAAATGAACACACATAAAATAAGCAAAATCAATTCCAAATCTGGAAGAAACTGTGAGTAGAAAATAACCCAATAATGTGCCACTTATTATGCTGATCTTCAAATAGCATTGCAACACTCTGCAAAGAGATTTCTCTAATATGCTGAATAGAGAATAATTTATTAAGCATTATAAACTTTTTTCTGAAATAACTTGTCTAAAATTGGCAAATGAAAGCAATCTGACATCTAATTTTCCTGATTAAAATGTGCATTAAGGGGAATTTGCCTCTATAAGCAATATGTGAATATGTTTTAAAATAATAGTGATAAAAATGATAATTTTATTTTTAAAATCCACACATTGGTCTTAGGTGTTAATGGCTATATGATACGTAATGATATGGAATATGACAAATGTGTATTGAACTAATCCCAAAGATTTGAGACCTAGTTATCTTGAGAATCCTTTACATGTTGCATATAAAGATTTTATTTCAAAAGCAGAATTTATTAAGTTTGAAAATATTAAAATATGCACTTATTTTTAAAGCACACTTTTTATAGGCTGTCACTTCAATTTCACCAACCTGTGATCATTCATCTCTCTTTTCTAAGTTTCATCTTCTAAAGATAAAATTCTAATAGAATATCTTTATTCTCTCACTACAAATACCATATTCATCAGTGCTATTCTTTAATGCTTGGGCTTATCTTTGACAGACTGGTTTCATCAGTAAGAACTAGATGTGAGAGTGAAAAGTCAATGGATTTTTTTCTCCTCAAAATAATAGATCTGTAGTATCCACATATTGGGTGTATCAATAAAATTAAAAGAGTGGGGAAAAAAGATCAACACTTCCAAATGTAGACTGGTTGAGAAAAAGGTTCTTAAAATGGGTGCAATCTTAGCAGGAGGCATTCAGAAGCCAAATTTCACCACCACTAGCTGCTTCTTGATTAGTTATTAACATATTTCTGATTTGCGTGCTGTGTTTTGTGGAGATAATAGAAAAAATAGAATGCATCTTATATGATAGTAAAGTTGTGAGTAACCTATTCTGACATGTTGCAGATGTGAAACAAGCATAGATACTAAAATATGTTACATATTTTAGTTGGAATTTTAGTGATATCCTTCACTGATTGTTTCACCAAAGCCTGGCATATATTTGTTATTAAATACATATTCATAGTGTAAACAAATAACATATAGAAAATATCAACATTTATTTTAGTTATGATGTATTTATTCTTCTTAAGTATTTGTTTTAATGGAATTCACATCGAAGCCCTAAAGGAAAGTGAATGTACATGTATATTAGGCAACTTTGCCTTTTCTAGACACAATACCCACGTTTTACAACTTTAAGGATGAAAACTTTAATTGTTTTATGCTTTAAAAGGATTCTGTCTATGGTTTCAAAGCAGAAGCTTCATGACAAACTAGTGTGTAATTGAGCAAAGGTGCCTAGTTCTTGGTGAGTAGGAAAGAGTGCCAGGGAAAGGTGACCACGGCCACGCATGCTCAGCAGCCCACCTAGACACAACCAGAGGCAGTCCCCTGGGTGGTCTCCAAGGGAGCTGATACTTCATGCCGAAAACAGTGCACTGTTATTTCACAAATGGACACTATGAAAGAGAATAAAAACAAACCAACAAAAAGTGAATGCAACAGAAATGTATTTGTTACTATTATTTAGCAACCTTTATTTTATTCCCTAAGCTCACGAGATCTACAGACAGGAGATTCCACTTAATACACCATGGGGATATTTGATTTCTCTACAAATAAACCAAATTACTTAATCATCTGCCTAATAGCCACACATCAATTAATTTACACCACAGTATCTTGTTATATTATTTTCATTCCATAATCCCTGTACATAACTTAAGGTTATGCATACATGTGAAAAGTTCTACAGATCTTATAGTGAGTGACTAACAGTAAGGATTTCAATGTGGAAAGCACATAGGAAATGAGAATTCCATTAAGAGGCTACTATCTTCTCTCTCTCTCTCTTTTTTTTTTTTTTTTGTACCGGGGATTGAACTCGGGTCCTTGCTCTCGCAAGGCAGCCCATCAAACTGCTGAGCTAAATCCCCGGCCTTGAGGCTACTATCTTCTCTATGACTAAGAAAATATCCTACTGCTTAATAAAATGCTGAATTTTGGTGAAATAATTAAGGAAATAGCAAAATATATTTGACATTTAAAAAAATTATTCATAGTGTAGAACTAGAGATGATATAATTTTCATGAAAACTTATTGATTTAGATTTTCTGTAACAAAAGTTTTGAGAAAATATTAAACTATTGATGTGCAAGATTGGTAACTCCACAATTCTTGATCCTCAAGGTTACTTCATAGAGTATCTATTCAAATGGAAATAAAAAAGCAACAAAAACAATAAATCTACATGATAATCAAGGAAATCTTCCCTCCAAAATTGTAACTGTTCAAATGATTTAAAATCCATGTAACATCATTTCCCTGAATTTCCATTATAACATTTATATAGTAAAACATTTCCCTTTATCCATAAAATGACTGTCCTAGTATAGATTTCACATTTAATAATTGATTATTAGCATTTTGTCTTCACCCTGTGGTAAATTGGAAATTTTTAAATATATGGTATGAAAGAATCGCTTGTTAAAGTAGAGAGTCTAAAATTTTGTGAGATGGAATCTGAAATTGTGCATATTTAATAAGATATCATGTGATGATGAGGCTACCTGAGAACCACACTTTTTGTGAAAGATGTAGAAAAACATATTAAATAATTAAAGGCTAGTAATTTTACAAAATCCATTTTCCAGTTTCAGAAATAGAGTCAAGCTAATTTATGTGAAAAGAAAAGGTTACCAATATACCAAATAGAAAACAAATTTAAGGAAGAATATAACAGAAATACTACTGGAATTAGTTCAAGAACATGCAACACTTTCTCAAAACCAGAACTATCTAGGCATCAGCATTTCCATTGTTGTACCATGCCTGACACCCCCAAATACAAGGACAAGAGTTTTAGTTTGGCTCGCTGTTTCCACTTACGGTCAGCTGACTCCAAGACTGAAACTTCACGGCTGATGGGAGAAGTGGGGAAAAGATATTTAGTTCATGACTGTCTGAAAGCAGAACAGCGAAAGTGCCAGAGAAGAAGGGACTAGAGTTCCAACACTTTCCTCCAAGCCCATGTCTGGGTGACCCACCTAGACACACCTAGAACTATGCTCTACCTATTTATCTCCCATGCCAAAATCAGCTAACTTTTAGTTGGCCTGAACTTGATTTGTGGAACATGTTTCTTTTCTTTTTCCATACCTTTAACTACCACAATCTGCCTAAGTATTTGAATAGAACGGTTGCATCAGTCTGAACATTTTGAGAAAATAATTAAAAATGAAGATACAAGAAGGCAAATCTGAACAATTTTCAAGGAGTTTATCTGTAAAATGGATAGAGAAAGAGACATTCTCTGTGAAGAAATGCAGACTAAGGAAGGGATTTTTGTAAGAAATAAATTTATAGAAGAGCTGATGGTTATTGATTAAACATATAGGGGTATATGATTCCCAAAGAAGTGATACTTCAATAGCTAAGTCTTGGAGAAACTATGAAGTCTGGGGCTCTGAATAAAAGCAGAATTTGGCTTTTGTTATCAATGAAAACATAGAGAAAAATGAGTATGTTTTCACTTACAGGTGATGCGTATATATATTCATGGAAATAATCTCAGAATCTGATATTAATTTTTTAAATTCTTATTTGTTTCTTAAATAATTAAGATACATAAAGCAAAAAGGAGAGATGGAAAACATTGGAAACTACTGTAAATAAATAATACCACTTTCCAGGATGGAGACAAAAGACAAGAAAATATATATTTAGGATGGATTTGAGTAAACATTTGAGGTTTTTTGGAGCATTTTCTGAGATTGTACTAGAACTTACTATGTAGCCCAGGCTGGTGTCAGTGATCCTCCTGCCTCAGCCTCCTGAGTGCTGGGATTACAGGTGTGAGCCAACATGCCTAGCTACACTTGAGATTTTTCATCATTAATTTAAAGCTACCCTTGAAGGAATCTGACTACTGCCATCCTTGGATGACCAGAAACCACCCCAATCCTCTTCCTGTGTCACCGGCTATGTTTTTGCATCTGCTGAGTATTTGTAAGGGTGGGTTGATAAGGCTTAGTAAACAGATCTGGACTCTATAACTCCCATTATTAAACTGTCCTGCTAATGATAGCATAACACTGTTCCAAACTCTTCCTGTCTTGACCATTTTCAAAGACCTCACAGTCTGTGACAGAAAAACTGGTCTGATGTAAGTTTTGGGGAAGTTTCTTTCAAGTTTGTTCTGAAATAAATCTGACCTGTTGAGCTTTTGCCTTTGTTTTCTCTCTCCCTTTTCCCAGAAAACCCTATGTGCATGGTTACGTGCTTCTATATAAGCCTCAGCTACTTGTACAAAGTAGTCATGTATATTTAATGAGACTTTTAAGATTTCCCAGGAAAGCAAAAGAAAAGAACATCAATGCAGAACTTCTGTGTTTTATCAAAAAGTGTGTCTTTCAAAAAATGTAACCTACATGAGTTATTTAAGCTAACAGTGTCATTAGATTTAGATGAATAAATACCAAGAGAAATAAAAAAGGAAATTATAATGTAAGATGGAGTGTAACAATTAAAACAACTTCCTCTGGCTAACAGGAAACAAAGTGACATCTTCAGAAGTTGGGAACCGAGACTGTTTTCTAAATAGCTGTGCCAAGAAAAGGAACAGCACCGAGGCCATTGAATGATAGCCAGGGCTCACACAGTCTGGAAAACTGGAAAGGACCCTTTTCTCTCCTACTGCTTTTCAATTTCTCATCAGGCTTGATTGGTAAAACCTAAATGGCAGTATACTAAGCACTGACATTTAGGAAACCAAGCTGAGAAAATATCAGTCATGGTATCAGAGAACAAATAATTTACAGTTTAATTTGATGCATTCTGGTATCTCACTTGTCCATACTGCGTACAATAAAGTTCAAATTTAAAAGTTTTTCACAATAGATAATTAATTACTTTATATTAGACAATGGAAAAAATTAAAGGTCCAAACAAGATATAATTTTTGACCTTCCATGAGGAAACTTACTCATCCCAAGGCCTCTCTCATCTCAAATGAACCCTTCGGTTAATCTTCATAGCTCCCAACACCATGATTATGTTGATTCAATGGAAATGATAATGGAACATAAGTTAATGTGGGTACTTTCATCACAATAGAAAGGGTATTTATCCTAGCAAAACTCTTAACTCTTTATCCTTCATTGTCATATCATTGGTCCTTGAAGTCTTCATGATAATTTGCTAGCAACTGAAATCTACCAAAAAAAAAAAAAAGTTGTTGAAAAAAAAAAAAAAAACAGAAAAGCTTACAGTAGGTTATTTCATATATTTGCTTAAAGAAATGGGGAATTTAAGTGACCTGTAAAATATTTCTTATTGAAAGTGATAGTGACATATTAAATATTATATAATTATATTCATTTATTAGGCTTAAAGAAATATTAATGCAAGAGCTTCTGGAAGCCCAGTAATGCAAAAAATTGTTTTTCTGATAAAATGAAAAACAATTACCAGGAAATGAGTATACATTAAACAAAATTATTAGCAGAAGAACATTGATTCAAAATATACAAATAAAAAGGATTACACATGAAAATATTTCAATTAATTTTCTTATGTTTCCTTCAGCTACACAATATTTTAAAATTATGAAAAGTTTGTTCCCTCTAATATTAGAAACTATGCTGGAATTAAACCTTCTGAAGAAGCTTAAAATTATGAAAAATATTTTCAATATTTTATTAATCTAACAATTATTCGAACTTCTAATTTCCAAATAATATGTACTTAAATATGTGAAATATTCCTAGCTGATCTAAAATGAAAAATTAAGCTAATTCTGATTAGGATTTTGCCAGGATTGTAACACTGTATTTTTTAAATCAAATACTTTATGCACAGGCCTTATATTTCAACCATTTTTATTCTGCTTATTTATGCAACAGTTGAATTCATTCTCATATATTAGATGCATTCCTCAAACCAAAGAATGTGACGTTTCTTTTTAGTCTTAATTTGAAGGCTAGAAACCAATAAACTTGAAGGCAGTTATCCAAGTTGCTTTGATTTTGATTGGACTCTAAAATGAAGGTCTTTATTTGCTTCTACATATCCATGGAGAGAGTTACTTTGTGCTTAGAAAGCCCAATGTCCATCAGTTATTATGCCATATAAATACTGTGCCACATTTGCCAAGGGAAACTATATTTTGGTAGTGGCCAATGCCAGATCATAATCCCCTTTTATCAGGTTACCTTTATCTAGAAAAGTGTTAAGTTAAAGAAAAGAAACAAATAACATATAAAGGAACTCCATCAGATTCACATCAGACATTTCAACACAAAGCCTCTAGTCAAGGAGAGCCTGGAGTCAGGTGTTTCAAGCCTTAAAAACAAAAACAAAAACAAAAAAAAACTCCAACTTAGACTGATATATCCTGAAAAATTATCTTTCAAATCTGATGGGGAAATAAGATAATTCCAGGACTAAGAACACCTGAGAAATTTCATGAATACAAAACCAACTTTCCCACATGGTGTGGTGGCACACTCCTGTAATCCCACCACTTGGGAGACTGAGGCAGGAGGTTGGCTGCAAGTTCGAGACCAGCCTGGGCTACACAGTGAGTTCCAGGTCAGTCTAAACTACATAGTGAGACCCTGACTCAAAAATAGAACAAAGCAAAACCAACCTTCCCAATATATATATATTTTTAATATCCTGGAAAAACACAATCAAAGTCACAACTCCACGAAGCCCAATACAGCAAATCCAATTATTTCCTCAGGCAAGGCAAGAAATTAAAAGGAGAGTGGGAAAAATTAAAAAGAGCCAACAACAGCAAAATAGCATGACAATGATAAATCAGTACACATCAGTTAAACCATAATTATTAATGACCTCAATTTACCAATCAAAAGAAGCATAGTGGCAGAATGGATTAAGAAAAATAATCCAACAATATGTTGTATACAAGAGATGCACCTACTTCAAAAACAGAAACATTAACTGAAAATAAAAGGATGAAAAAAGTTCTCCATGTGACAGGAACCCAGATATGAGCAGGGGAAGCTACCTTATTTGCAGTCAAAGTAAATTTCAAATCAAAACGAATTAAGAGAGACAAAGAATGTCGATACATCCTTTTAAAGTGAACAATCCAAGTGGAAGAGATGACAATCATAAATATATATGCACCAAATACTATGATCCAACTATATAAAAAAAAAATTAAGGGACATGAAAAAACAAATAACCACTAATATAATTGTAGTGGGGGAGCTAAATACCCCACTGTCACAAATAGACAGATCACCTAGAAAAACAAAACAAAACAAAACAAAAACAACAACAACAAGAAGAATGAAATACTAGAACTGAACCTAGCCTTTGAACAAATGGGTTTAATGGGCTTCTACAGAGTGTTCTACACCACCAAATGATTATAGAATATACATTCTTTTTGGCTGCACATGGGTCATGCTCCAAAATAGATAATATACTAGTTCATAGAATATATTTCAGTAAATGTAAACAGTGTATATTATCAGACCATAATGCTAATAAACTGGAGATCAATAGCATAAGAAACCACTACAAGTTCACAAACACATGGAAATTGAATAACATTGTCCAGAACAACCAATGGGTCATAGAGGAAATTAAAGAAGAAATTAAACAGTTTTTACAATTTAATGATAATGACAGTACAACATGTAGAAATTCATGGGACACAATGAAAGCAGTTCTATGTGGGAAATTCAGAGCAGTGAATGCCCACAATAGGAAAACACAAACACAGAAGATCAAATAAACAACCTAAACGTGAATCTTAATCTCCTAGAAAAAGAAGAGCAAGAGAAACCAAAAGCTCATACAAAGAAGGAAATTATAAAGATAAGAATAGAAATCAATGCAATGAGGACTAAAAGAATGATACAAGAAGTCAACAAACTGAACAGTTTGTTTCTCAAAAGAATAAATAAAACTGGTAAATCCTTCACAATTCTTATGGAAAAAAAAAGAAAGAAAGAACAAGAAACAAAAGGCTCAAATCCATCTAGTTAGGAAGGAAAAAGGTGAGATCACAACAGATCAAGCAAAAATCCAGAGAATCATCAATACCTACTTCAAGAAAGTACTCTAATAAGGTGGAAAACACAGAAAAATAATATATTTCTAGGCTCATATGAATTACCAAAATTGAACAAAGATTAAAAAATTCTAAACACCCAATTACAATCAGTGAAATTGAAAATGTAATTGAAGTTGCCAACAAGGAAAAGCTCAGGTACTGATGACATCACTGCTGAATTCTCCAAGATATTTAGATAACTATTGCCACTACCTTTTAAACTTTTCAATAAAATTGAAAGGGAAGCAACACTTCCAAATTCATTTGTTGAAGCAAGTGTTGTTTTGGAGTCAAAACCAGGGAAAGACTCAAAAAATAAAGAACTACAAGCCAAACTCCCTAATGAGTATAGATGCAAAGATACTCAATAAGATACTTGCAACATAATACAGAGGGTCGTCAAGAAAATCATACAATCTGAATAAGTTGGATTTATCTCAGGGATGCAAGGATGGTTCAACATATGCAAATCAATGAATGTGATACACTATAGTAACAGAGTCAAGGACAAAAACCATATGATAATCTCAATGGATGCAGAAAAACCATTCCACAAAATCCAACGTCCATTCATGATTAAAAAAACTGTAGAAAATTGCAATAGATAGTCTTTATCTCAACCTGATAAAGGCTATCTATGAAAAACCAACAGCAAACATCATGGCAAATGGTCAAAAACTGAAACACTTTACACTGAAATAAGGAAAAAAGTTAAGGATGTCCACTGTCACCACTTCAGTTCAATATGGTTCTGGGAATAGTAGCCACAGCGATTAGATAAGATAAAGAAGTAAAAGCAATAAAATAGGAAAGGAAGAAATTAAACTGTCATGATTTGCTGGCAATATGATACTCTGCATAGAAGACCCAAAAAAGACTTCTGTCAAAAGACTTCTAGACTTAATTGACAGATTCACCAGAATAGCTAGACAGATACCAGGTAAACACTCAAAAATCAATAGCTTCCTTGTATACAAATATCAGACTCAATGAGAGTGAAATTAGGAAAACAATTCATTTCACAAGAGCACCCAAAGAAAATGAAACATCTAGGAATCAATCTAACAAAGGAAGCAAAAGACCTCTACACTGAAAACTGCAGCACTCTAAAAAAGAGCTTGAAGAAGATATCAGAAAATGGCAAACATCACTTGTTCCTGGATAGGAAGAACAGATATAGTAAAAATGGCCATATTTCCAAAACTGCTAAATGGCTTCAATGCAATCCTGATTGAAATTCCAAAGTATATTTCACAGAACTAGAGAAAATCCTCCAAAAGTTCATTTGAAATCAGAATAATCTAGAATAGCAAAAGCTATTCTAAGCAACAGAGACATGGCAGGAGTAACACAATCCCCAACTTGAAACCTCACTACAAAGCCACTGTGTTAAAAACAGCATGGTACTGGCAAAGAAACAGATCCAAATATCAGTGGGTTAGATTAGAAGATGCAGAAATAACTCCTGACATACTCAGCTACCTCATCTTTGACAAAGGATGCAACCATCCTCAGTGAAGGAAAGATAGCCTCTTCAATAAATTGTATTGGAAAAACTTGCCAAGGATTAAAACTAGACTCATCTATCATCATGCACTAAACTAAAATCCATGTGGATTAAATATATAAATATTAGAACAGAAAGACTAAAATTTCTGGAAGATAAGTTAGGTAAAATTCTTGAGGACATTAGCATATGAAAAGAATTTAGGAACAAATCATCAGTAGCATTGGGAACTAGTCCAAAGAATCAACAACTGGGATCTCATCTTTTTTAAAAGCTTCTGCAGTGCAAAAGAAATCACCAACAAAGCTTAGAGACAACCTAAAATGTGGGGAAAATTTTTACCAGCTGTTCCTCAGACAAAAGTTTATTATCTAGAATATATAAAGAACTCAAAAAATTAGACTCCCTCAGATATAAAGACCTGATTCAAAAATGGGGCATTTGAAATGAACATAGATTTCTCAGACAAACAAATAAAAGCAGCAAATATACATATGGAAAGATGTTTGAGCGATGCAGATGTAAACAACACTGAGATTCCATCTCACCCCACAAAGAATGGCTGCTATCATGAAATCAACCAATAACAAAAGTTGGTGGGCTGTGGGGAGAAAGGAACCCTTCTCCATTGTTGGTGGGAGTGCAGACTGGTGCAACCACTGTGGAAATCAATATACAAACACTGATACAACTAGGGGTCGAAGTGCCATTTGGCCCAACTATTCCTCTGCTGGGTATTTTCCCAAAAGAATTACAAGAATCATACCACAGTGATATATGCTCACCCATGTTTATAGGAGTATAGTTTGCAATTTCTGTAACATGGAAACAGCCCAATTGCCCAAAACTGGAGATTGGATAAATTAGCTGTTTTTTGTTTTGTTTTGTTCATAGAATGGAGTTGTACTCAGCTACAAAGAATGTGCATTATGTCATTTATAGCTAAGTGGATGTGTATTGGGGCCGTACACATGTGAAATTAATAAAACACATGTGTAGTACTGAATGGTTTCTCTGGTGTGAAAAAACTAAAAGTGTAAATAAGGATCAAAATGTATAATTGATATTTTGTGATTGGAATAAAAAGTCTAAAGGAGTCAGGGAAGTTGGGAGGGGTAGGGAAATGCAAGAAGGGAAAGAAAAATTATGAGAAAAGGAAAAACATGGAAACAAATTCTTTGTAAACAAGGTAAGGTAGAGAGAGTGAATAAAGGTCAGGGGAATGGGGAAAAATATGAACCAATATTCCATGAAAAAGTACAAGATCCCATGCTGAATGTAACTGTATTATATACCTAAAATGTACCAATGAATTTAATGGGGAAAAAAGGAAAAGCATTAATTTATTCTAAGTTGCATATGATCCTCAATTCTGAATGTGCTTCTCATAGATCATAAGCAAAGTTGAAATTTGAATAAATGATTTTGGGGGGGGTTGAGACACACCTGGAACTCATTATGTAGCCCAGGCTGGTCTCAAACTCACAGCGATCCTTCTGCCTCATCCATCCAAGTGCTGGGAGTACAGGCTTGCACCACCATGCCTAGCTAATGATCGTGTTGTATATTAGACTTTAAATGTCTACCAAAGTCTTATGTGTTAAGGCTTGGTCCTCATCTAGGTCATATAGGGAGGTGGTAGAATTTAACCAGGTGTAGTTTCACGGGGTCCTGCTTCTTTAAGGCTCTGCTCTTGAAGGGGTTACTGGGACGCATGGTACTCTTATTTTCTTCTTTTTGCAGCAAGACTGAGGAGAAGAGTTTGCTCTGACGTATGCTTTCCATGACATATTTCCATAGCTCCACAACAATGGGAAAAATTCATTACGGACTGAAACTTCCACAATTGTGACACAGAATAAACTGTTCCCCTTATTACATTAATTTACTTAGATAATTGTTAAAATAGTGGAAAGCTGTCTGACACAGGTGTGCTAGTGTGGATTAAAAGTTGAAATCACTTTAGAAGTCCAAGTTCAAAGTGCCCAAAGATAACTGAATTCCTTCAAAACAAAGGTTATAATGTGATTGGTATTTGGGACCCCACTTGGTCAAGATAATAATATCTATGTAGGTACTTAAAAGTTAGAAATATATTGATAAAATCACTCATGACTATGGATGTTCCTACAGTTCAAGTCCCCTAAGAAACTTAATCTAGTCCAAGTGGCCTGCAGTTGTACAGTTTCAGGGTATGCACTAACAATGTTATTTAGAGAGAACAATTTATAGAACTAAAAAAGAACATATTAGTTTAAAGTAAATACATGTATCCTGCAGTGTACTGATGAATACATAGTGTTGCTGAATGTACACCAGAATACTGACATTAAAAGCAAACATTTGCTACGCTCAAGTTGTCACAGCATTCCTTATCTAGCACAACATAAGCAAAAATTGTACCTGCTAATCAACATTTTGCTGTCTATTTTAGATGGTTCTGGTAACAACTCTCTGTACTGCTCCCCTCCAACAATCTCCAGTATCCTGTGGATGTTCATTCATTGGTCCTTCTGCACTCACCATTATGCATGTTTGAAGTTTTATTTCTATTTTTTTTTAATTTGATTCAGTTTTCCTCTGACATTGGCTGTTCTGCCTTGCCTCACTTTTTAATTTAGGGTTGTTTGCATTTGATCTTCCATTTAATCCCAGAAAATCAACAACATTTTTTTATGCAGAGCAACATTTTAATTAGCCACAAATATATTCTTCTAATTGTGTGTATATAGATCTTTTGGTCAGGAATTAAAACGCTTCTAAATAAATAATTATTTATTTTTCCACTAACACACGTGTTATTGAAATTAATGTTCATACTCTGTAATGTTTGAGAGGCATATACATTAATTTTATCCTCTCAATTTGATGTCTTAACTTTAAAACAGTAATTTTTTCCTTCCTTTAAAATTATTATGACTTCTTGGCTTACAAAATAAACTTTTAGTTTCTCTAAATGATGCATCTAAGAATTTTCTACCTCAAAATACTATTATCAATGTGTTATTTATGATCTAACTAAAAATAATCTAACAGTTTTTAATCTGTAGATCTTGTACTTTCTAATATATGTCACTAATATTATGGTTGACTATCAGTTGATAACTGAAAATCTAAATCTTATACATAAATTAACTTCTAGATATTATGTATGTTAAATGCAGCCATTCGTCTTGCAAATTTTCCAATAAATTTATATTCAACAGGCAATGTTCTAGCAAAGTTTGTTTTTTTAAATTCTTTCAATGTTTCTCTTTTTTATGTTTAAAATTCTCAGGGGATTAAATCCACTAAAATGAAGCTCTCTTCAATTAGAAAGAAGAACATATGCATACTCTTCATTAAAATCCCCAGGTATCAAGAGTCGAAGTTCATTTTGGGTTTTTAGATAATTAAAGTCTCACACACTATTTTCTGATATCCATCTGGCATTAGAGTTTATTCAACTATAGACCACTTGAGTGAACAGAGTTCTGAAAAGCTTAATAATAAACATTAATATTGAGAACAATTCACTTCTATTTGGGTAAGTGTATTATTTTAACCTAAATATCACATCAAGGAAAAAATGAATGATGGAAGATGTTGGTGATCATAATATAGGACATCTGGATTTTTTTAAAAAATTACAATAAAAGACACATTATCATGAAACCCCATCAAAATATAATCCCTCACTTCAAACATGCTTATTCCATTGCTTTTGCCATTTTCTAAAGTTCTGGAAGTCCTGTTATGTTTCTTTACAAATGATCATAAAATTCAGTGAATGCTGTTTCCAAGTGCCAACCAAGTAAGGCAGTCAAGTAAAAATATTATGATGTGTCTTAATTCACCTCTTCACTGGATTTTGAATCATGTGACTTCTGGCTCTTCTCCAAACTTAAAGGACCGTAAAAATAAGTGTTTTGAATATTTTCATAACATCATAGCACTTATTGGAAGTGCAATTTAACACACTCTTGAAAAATGAATTCCAGAATTGCTTCAAAGTAGTAAGAATGATAAGATAAATGTGTTTGAAATTAGATAAAGGTATTATTTAGAGGAGAATTAATCACAATGCATTTTTTGAAATTAAAAGTTCATCATATGTTTTGATCATATTGTGTAAATAATTTTAGTCATCCAAACATAGGCTCAAGGGAAAAAGGCAAATTTTTAGTACATGCTGGTATTAAGACAAGAATCATAAAATCAAACATATTCACCAAATGATTCTCAAGTTCTCTCTGAAGTAAGCTTGTGCATTGTGATATGAAGATTTATCTACCTTACAGTCTACTATTTGGCAGGGACATGTGTGCCAGAGAACTCCCTTCCTTCATTTTGTGAATATATACTTATTCTGGTCAAGGATTACAAAGGAAAACAATTCATTCATTAGTATCTTCATCAGTTTTATGCTGCTGGTAGAAATGCTAGCACTGAGATATGCATAATTAATAGAAATCAATTGGCTCCTCATTACGTACATGGAAAAAATCTTGAAAAGTATTCATTTATCTTTGTTGACAGGAGGTAGAATGTTAAGAAATAATAGGAGAGAGAAAAAAGGGGGGGGTAAACTTTTTTTAAATAACAAACCAAAACCCTTTGATAACATCATTCCTCTTAACATAATAATATGTCATTACGCCTCACCTTGGGCATTGAGGATTGCACTTCTTTTTTCTCTTTTTATTTTACTGGTATATTTTAGAGAAACATAATAATAACATCCAACATAGAAAATGTGTATCAGTATATCATATATATATTGCTTCTCCTTTTTTTCATTTCTATCCCCTCACTTCAACCCCTCTCCCCTCTTTATTTACAAATGTTTTGTCTGCATTTTCCCTTCTATTTTTCTTATCCCTTCTTTCCTTTTTCTAACTCTATTGTTCCTCGAATCATTTGAACATTTTCTCTGGATTTCCCAATATCTATTGTATATTTTGCTCCTTATGTACATTTTTGATTTCTCACACCAGAGAAACCATGCAATATTTGGACACATGTGTCTGATTTATTTCACTGAAAAATTTGGTCTCAAGGTCAATCTATTTAGTTAGAAATGTCTCAAGTGTATCCTTCTCTATGGCAGAGTAGTACTCCATTGCTCAAAAAGAAAACACGTCTTCTTTATCCATTCATCAGATGATGGACATTTGGATTGATTCTGAGATTTATCTATTACAAATTGCTATCAACATGGATGTACATATATGTGGCTGTGGTATGATGCTATTAATTCTTTCTGGTAGATGTCAAGAAGGGGGATACTTGGGTCGAATGAAACCTCTAGTTTTAGTTTTTGAGGAATCTCCACACTGATTTTCACTGTGGTTCCACAGCCTACACTCCCATCAGTCAAAGGAGAGTTCCTTTCCCCCACATTCCCAGTAGCATTCATTACTGGTTGTTTTCTTGATAAAGGCCGTTATTTTTGCAATCTGAGCATTACTTAAATTTGCATTTCTCAAATGACCAGTGATGTTGAATATTTTTCAAATATGTATTTGATACTTTTACTTCATCTGAGAAGTGACTATTCATTTTAATTGCCCATTTTTAAACTGAGTCTTTAAATGTTGGCAATCTGTTTCTTTCTTTCTTTCTTTCTTTTTCTTTTAGTTCTTTATATATTCTAAATATTAGTTCTTTGAGAAACAGTTAACAAAAAATTTTGCCCACTTTGTGGCTTGTTTCTTCACTCTGTTGTTGGTTTCTTTTGTTGTGCAAAAGCTTTTTAATAAGATGATGTAGCAGTTGTTGATTCTTTGAGATATTTTCTGTGCAATAAGTATTTTGTTCATAAAGTTTTTGCCTACACTGTCTTCAGGAGTTCTACCTATCTTATCTTCCAGTAGATTTAGTATTTATGCTTTATATTTTGATTTTTGATCCATTTCAATTGTAGTGTAGTACATGGTGAAAGATATGGATTTGATTTCAAACTTCAGCATGTAGAAATTCTGTTATTTTAGCACCAATCATTAAAAAAATAGTTTTTCTTCCAGTGAAGGTGTATGGCTTCTTTGTCAAAGATAAGGTGGCTCAGTAGGTTTGGAGTCGTTTCCGCAATTTGTAATCTGTTCCACTGATCCTTGGGTCTCTTTTTGTTTGTTTGTTTGTTCTTCCCCAGGACTATGTTGTTTTTAATCACAGTAGCTTTGTAGTATAATTTTAGTCAGGGATTGTGATGCTTCATGCCTTGTCTTTGTGGCCTAGAATTGCTTTTGCTATTCTAGGTCTCTTCTGTTTTCAAATGAATTTCAAGATTGCTTTCTCTAATCATTTGAGATATGCTAGTGATATATTTATCGGGATTGTATTGAATCTATATAACAATTTTGAAAATATGACAATTTCCAGTATATAGGTTCTTCTTACACAAGAACAATGGATTTCTTTCCATTTTCTGATATCCTCCTGCCTCTCCTTTCTCAGAGTACTTCAGTTTTCAATGTAAAGGTCTTTTGCTTCCTTCATTAGATTTATTCCTAGATATTTCATTTTTTTAGATGCTCTTGTGCAAGGTTTCATTTGCCTCTTTTCTCTTTCAGTGAGTTTGTTATTTGTGTACAGGAATGCTATTGATTTTTGAGTGTTGACAGTATCCAGATATGCTACTGAATTTCGTCATTAAACCATGACGTCTTTTGCCGGAGTTTCTTTCAGGTCTTCTATGGAGAGTATTATGTCATCTGCAAATGATAATATTTAGCATTTTCCTTTCCTATCATAATTCCTTTCATTTCTTTCTCTTGTCCAACTGCTCTGGCTAATGTTTCCAAAAATATATTGAATAAGAGTGGAAATATTGCACATCCCTTTCTTGTTCCTGATTATAGAATGAAAGCTTTCAGTTTTTAGTATGATGCTCACTGTTGGTTGTCATAGATGGCTTTTATCAGATTGAGATAAAGAGCACCGATACCAATTTTCTAGGGAAATTTTGTCATGAATGGATGATGAACAAATGCTTTTGTTGTATCTATTGAGATTCCTCTGGTTTTTCTCCTTGGCTCTATTAATAGGGTGTGGCATTGCATTTCTTGATTTTCATATGTTGAACCATTCCTGCGTTCCTAGGGTGAATGCTATTTGATTATGGCATACAATCTTAACGATTTACTGCATTCTGTTTGCATTGTCTAACTGAGGATTTTTGAATCTATGTTGATTAGGAAGATTAGCCTGCAGTTATTCTTTTTGTTTGGATCCTTCTCTGGTTTTAGTATCATTGTAATGCAAAGTTCCAGGAATGAATTTGGGAATATGGCTTCTATTTCCATTTCATGAAAATCCAGTTTATCTGAAAATTTAATAGCTGCCACTGCTTTTTATCTTGGTTCCTATTATCTGAAAAATTATTTTCCATGACATTATTTTTTAATTAAATGTGTTTCTTGCCAGGTGTGGTGGTGCATGCCTGCAATCCCAGCACGCAGGATGCTGAGGCATGAAGATCGCTGTGAGTTCAAGACCAGCCTGGGCTACATGGTGAGTTCCGGCTCAGTAACAATTACATAGTGAGACCCTGTCTCAAAAAACAGACAAACAAAAAATGTGTTTCTTATTGCAGAATATCGTTGGACTTTGTTTCTTGGTCCGTTCTGCCAGCCTATTTCTTTTTTTTTTTGTTGACTTGAGACCATTAACATTGATAGTTATAACTTATATATTGAATTTTCTTTGCCATGCTATTTTCCTGTTGTTGATTCCTTTTTTCCTCTTTTGTTTACTTGCTAGCCTGGCCTGGTAGATTCATTCTGTTGGGGTTCATTGAGTTGTAGTCATTGTTATCTCTTTCTAGAATGTCCTTCAGAACATTTTGGATTGCTTGTTTGGTGCTTATAAGTTTATCCAATGTTTTCTTTTTCATGAAAGTTTGAAATAGGGTAATTTTGTGATGTACATGAATCTGGATTGGAAGTTTTTTTGGAGGTGCTTGAATACTTTACTCCAAGCTCTCCTTGACTTGAGAGTTTGTGCTGAGAAGACTGCTTTGATTCTGATGGACTTTTCTTTATAGATGATTCATTTCCTTTACTTTAATAGCTTTTAATATTCTGATTTTGTGTTGAGTTTTTGGAATCTTGACTATTATATATCTTGGTGCATAATCTTTCTGATCATGGTTAATTTGAGCTTTATATGCCTTACTTATCTGTATGTCAAGTTCATTTTCTCTGTTGGGAAATTTTTTTTGCCATTACTTCTTTGAACAGTTTGTGTGTGTGTGTGTGTGTGTGTGTGTGTGTGTGTGTTTAGTTTGCACTATCTTCTGCCTTTTCATTAACTCTGATCAACCTCATTTTATTCTTCTTTGAATCATCTAGCAGCTGTTGGATCAATTATTCATTGTTCCATGTTATTTGAAAAAAATCTTTCTTTTCATGATTTATAACCACAATCCTGCCTTCTGTATGTGATATTCTGTCCTCACGTTGGCTCATTCCGTCCTGTATATAATCAATCTGAAGAGAAACCAGAGTTCTGTATATATTCAATGGAGTTTGTAACCTCCTGGATATCTGTTTGCATTTGATTTTGCTTCTTGCCTACATTTGGTATTCATGATTTGCATCATTTTCCTAAGCTCCTCTATTTTGTAAATCTGTATCGGCACAAGTATCACTATCAGCTCTTTCACTGTAGTCACTATTTCTTTAGATATCTGAGAAGTTATTTCTGATTTGATTTTTTTCTAGAATCTCATTCATCTACTTTGTTATTTCTGCTGTTATCCCTTCAGTGATTCTAATGGGTGGTTTTGACTTGTTCCACTTCATTGACTGCTAGGTTTGTTTTTGGTCAGCTGGAAGTCTGGGGTAGCTTCTTGTTTAAGTGTCTTCTTATTTCATATTTTTTAAAAGTCTCATCCCCAGGTTAATGCTTGCAAATTATTTATGGCAAGTAGCTTTATTACTAGTATTTAGAACCCTTAAGAAATGACTACTTAGAGATGTCAGCACTCAATTAATGCAACTGATGTTCATCTATTTAAAGTTAGTAATATTATATAAATATGGGGAAAAAGGAGGAGTAAGTAGGATAGAAATAATACAAGGACTGCATGATAAAATAGATGTATAACAATCTTCTCTACCACAGTGAACAGTCTGAATGCAAAGCTTCAAAACATGAGAGTGAAATAGTGAAGTTCACAGATAGTGTATTATGGGTGGTGTTACCTATTTGACACAATCATAGCATAAATTGTCAGCTTACTGAAGGCAAGCGAGTCAAGGATCTTAGGGAGAAAGTATCATGAGAATAAGACCCAAATAGTAAAATTATCTTGAGGCCTTTTTGAAGGTTAAAAGAAATTTCAAGAGGAAGTCTGCTTTTTTTCT
The DNA here is from genome assembly GCF_012274545.1 of Fukomys damarensis. Taxonomy (NCBI): domain Eukaryota; kingdom Metazoa; phylum Chordata; class Mammalia; order Rodentia; family Bathyergidae; genus Fukomys; species Fukomys damarensis. Next base: position 21,505,738 of record NW_022900913.1, on the reverse strand, counting down.
TAGAATTTATATAAGAGATTTATTGTTTGCTTTTTTAAATATTTTGGTGATTTAGTCTCACCTAACACAAATTTCCATTCCTTACATGAATCCATTCTTAGTTAAAAATCATCAACAGTTCATGAGCATTTTCCCTTACTTTTGGAATATATTTTAGAATCAATATTTACTCTGAAAGTGTGAGAGTAAATATTTTACCAGAAATGTACACAAGAATGTTCAGTGTAAACTAAAATAGAAGTGTCTGCATGCTTCTTTATATTTTAATATAAAAAAACATTTACCTTTATGTATCTTCAGCAGAAGAGAAATACGGAAAGGAGAATGAAGCCTGAGTCTTGATTTTAAGGAAAGTACTTAAGAAGTCCAAAGAATATGATGCCAAAACAAATATACAAAAGGAAAGAAAATATGACACCATTTAAAATAATTTTATTTTCTAATAAAGATGTATGTTTTAAAAATATTCAACAAAATTACTTTTCAATGAAGAATATTAGATCCAAGTAAATAGGAAACATGTTCATTTGTAAAAGTTTAACTACAGTCTCTTAAATATACTGATATTTATAATTTATTGTTTATTCTGAATAAGCTAAACTCTAACAAGATACAGTTTATTGAATCATATTACAAAATTGGGAAGAAGTGAGACTCTGTCACCACTTTTCAGGTAAAATTATGAAGATAAAATTTTTATGCTGGCAATGGATACAGCAAGGGTTTAAATACATATGTTTTCATAAGAAGAGTGTATATTTAATTGCCACTTATAAACAAAACAGCAGAAAAGATGTAGATTGTGTACATTTGTGTGTGTGTGTGTGTGTGTGTGTGTGTGTGTTTTCACTGCTCTCCTTAGCTTCCTGATCAGTATGCATTGTGCAGAAATATGTCACTTAAAAAGTCTTGCTTCTCGGAATGAATTTGGCCATGCTCAGCACGCTATCATCCATTTTACCAGCTTCATGTAGACAGGTTTAGTGCGCAATTCTTGTTCTTGCTCCTTTCTCATACGTCTTTTGAATCACAAGGTCTCAAATAGAGGAAGTTCCCTTTTTATTCTGTCACAAAATTTTACAGTCAGTGAAAAGTTGGTTCCTTTCCTGTTGCTTGATTGAAAAGGGTATGAATTCAAGTCATTTCCTAGTTTAAATTGGCTTTTCATTTATGAAGTTCTTACTCACATATTTGTCCTGGTTGATGGCTCATATTTTTCAGTGTAGAGTGCTTTGGCTTTCTTTAGAGGATAAGCACTTCGCGTAAAATGTTACAATTAATATTAAAATGAGATTCAACTGAATTTTAAGCCTACTTAAAAGAAACAAGGAAATAGGGAAGAACAATAGCATGTGGCGTTTTGTATTTGATAGATATGTTTTTTTATAGGGTGAACATGTTTTTTAATATATGTAGTTCTAAGAAGAGAAACTAAAACTGCATGTGCCATTATAGAATACTAAAATTTTTGGAAAAAAGAGAAAAACACACTATATGAAATGTATATTTATATGACATATTTTAAAATTAAACTGTCATTAAAATGTCATTATTTTCTATTTTAAAACTTTTATAACTGAGCAAACATAAGTGACTATTGCATAAATAACTTTTGAGTAAGAAGTATCTCATTATTTCTTAAATGCAGAAATGATTCTGAATGAGGCAGTGAGAAAAGAACAATATAGTGCTAATCATTGCACATTGATCTAAAAATATAATAAAAATAGGACTCAAGTTTGAGTTCTGCTTTTTTTCAAAATGGGAATAGTTCCTATTTATGTATACAAAATAAAAGTAAGTACTGTTTTGCATAATTCATGGGTTAAATAATGAAATTATATTTTGCTCAAACTTGAGTTTTTGGGTTTGAGAAATCAATATGACAGTAATATTGTTCTTTAGAAGAAAACATGAAAAAATCATGTGTACTACATGTTTAGTTAAATAAATTGTACTTTATATATTTTGGATATAAATATTAGTACATTATCTTAAGGTAAAATATTAAGTGAACACAATTTCATTATGTCTTTTTTCTTATCTGCATGTGTATCTCAACCTATGTGAAAGTATGATTATTACATGCCAGTATTCCTTCAAACAACATGGAACACATGTGTCATCCAGAAAATAAATATAATTGTGTGTAAGGAAAATACTGAACAAAGTTTACAAGCACTATAACATACATATTAAAATATTATTTTGAATTTTACTCTATTTCAATCATATTTATAAGTACTACATTGAATTTTATAATTATAAATCATAATTTTCTATCCATTTGAATGCTATATATTTTAGAAAGAGAAGTCAAATATTTAAAGGTATTACTTTGAAGTATTCCAAATTTGTTTATTTAAAAAATCATAGAAATTAGTTTTGGAATATGTTTATTTTCTAAATTAATAAACTTCTACATTAAAAAGGAAATAAAAGACAAGAATTTGGTAGTGTGTGTCATTTCTGTTCTTTGATTAAATATTTTCTTGTCTTATTTAAAAAGATCTCCAGTAACTAATTTTGAAGGAGAAATTTCACTAAAAATAGTGTCAAAATATTTGAGAAAGGATGATGAAATACTGAGCAAAGTATGTGGCTTTGTAAGTCATGATGCTACCCTTATAATGGTAAGGGGAATGCATACAACTAGCTAACACATACTATTAAGGAATAAATTCTGATAGTTTTAATTGAGGAGCAATTAGGAAACATCATTTTCAACATTTTGGTCTGTTTTGTTAAGTAAGCAAATGATCGTTTCACATAACTGACGTATTCAATTCTCAGTGTTCATTCACTAGCTGTTACAGAGTAGTTGGATTACTAATATGTATTTCAAAGTGTTGATGTATAAGTCGCCTTCGAATGATACCATATGGTAATTCTGTCAGGTGGGAAACCACAGTACGATACCTCAAAATATGAAGGATTCTTGAACTGAGGGCAATTGTGAAGAATTAGACACATTAAGGCCCTTGTTCTCTCTTTACTAACAAACAGAACATAGACTTACAAAAGCAATAGTCATCCTGCACCCCGTCATCACCCTTCTACCAGAGAATAAAGTTTAACCTTGAAGAAACAACTTCAGATGCACACCAATTCAGAGAAGTCTTGTTTCCCTTTCGTTCGCCTCCTTCTAATATGTCACCCATACATGCTTAGCATCTTTATCCTTTACCTATCACTGGTTTAGAAATTTTCATTTTAATGATATAAGATAATAGTTAAAACCACCTGTTTCAGGGCTATTCATTATCTGGGACCTGTTATTGATTGAAAAATCAGAGGTTGAGACATATTTGGCATATTTTAAAACAAACTAAAACAATGTTCTAAATCCTGCTTTCTGGCAAAGTCTCCAGGAATGGATTATATTACTTTTCTGTTTTGTTGTTGTTGTTGTTGTTGTTGTTATTGTTTTTTCTTGGTATTGTTTTTTTTTGTGTGTGTGGTACTGGGGATTGAACTCAGGACCTTGTATTTGTGAAGCAGGCATGGTGCCACTGAGCTAAATCCCCAGCCAATGGATTATATTTTTATTAAGACACATGATTATTCAGTGATTCTGATTATACTTAAAATGTTATTATTTGGAGAATGTGGTATACATGTGTACACAGCCAAGTTTACATAATAAACTTTCTAAAAATTTACTTTTGTAGTGCTTTGATTTTTTTAAATATGTATATATACATATATATATACATATATATATATATATATAAAGTCTTTTACATATATTTCAAATGTACAATGTATTCAGAACTTGTTTGTAAAAATGAGTTGAATAATTTTCTTGTTTTTATCATTATTTTATGTTCATATTTTTGTCCATATTTTACTATTTAAAATTTTCCTTTATCTTTCATGTTCACATCTATTTTAACAACCCAGTTGTTCTAATAGGACACAACTTATTTGAAAGCTATATGAACTGTCGATGTTTACTTGCACATGAATGTATATTTACATCCATTTATTCAATAATTTGTGCACAAACTTTTTGTTCCAGCAAGGTTATACATTGTGAAGTCAGTGCAATAGAGAACCAGAACAGGTTTCTCTGTTGTAGCTCATAAACATTAGTTACATTGAAGGAATGAAGAGTGCATGCCATAAAATTTCTAATGTTTTTCTCTTGTAAATTTGCCAGATGTTGAATCACATAATATGAGAAACTTAAAATTAATTATTCAAACCATTTCACTGTCATCTTATTCTGTAGTATCAGACCAAGTTGTAGCAGGTTAAACACAAATAGCTGCATGTTTCTTTTTTGTTTTTTTTTTCTTTTTCCTCTCTCATTGAGTTTATTAGTGTATTTTAGGTATACAGTACAGTTACATTCATCACTGAGATCTTGTACCTTCTCATGACAGGTCTTGGTTCTCATTTTTCCCATACCCCGTCCTCTCTTCAACCTTTCCCCCTTCCCTATTTGCAAAGACTTTGTTTCCATTTTTTCATTTTATCATAATTTTTTGGTTCCTTTTTTTGCCTTTCCCTACCCTTTTCACTTCCCCTATACCTTTATGAATGTAAATGTAAGACTTTTATTTAAACATGTGGAACAAAATTCTTTAGTTAAAGCAATGCATGTTATGCAGAGTTGATTTAGATTTATCAACTTTGTAAGATATAACCACTTCTTATGTGCACTCTAATAACTGAAACTCAATCCTGTGCTATTGTTCAATCCTTTGTAACACTGATGCCATAAAATAGCATAATCACTTATGCTATTTAATGTCATATTAAATTTTCAGCTCTAATATGAATAAGAAGTCACAATAATTTTTACAGAAACACAAAGGTAATCATTAGGAACATTAAGAAATCTACAATTTTTCCTCCTCACGTATTAATTTGCACATGCATGTATGCATGTTACCGTTTCTACTCTCCAACATATAAATTAGAATTGCAAGTAACCCGACTTTATATAATCCATTTATTTTTATGTGAATGAAATTTTATTTAATTCTTTAAGGAATGAGAAGTTTAGTAATGTCCAAGTTAACATTTTAAAAATATGCTATCATATCAAAATATGAGTGACTAAATATATATGAAAAAGTCACTTATCCTTGAAAAACAGTTGGCAGAATCGTCACCGTCTGTATCCACATGAACATAATTCCAGATATGTCCCATTAAATATTCTTCTAATTCATTCTAAGATACTATCATAAGTTGATGAGTATTTCGTTTATTAATTTACTTGATTTTTGCTTTTTTGAGTCAAGATATCACTAGCACAAGCTGGCTTTGAAATATGGCTCTCTATTGACCATTAAAAAATATTAGGTTAAAATATTTATTTTCATGTAGCTTGCATGTCATTAATAATTAGTAAAAATTTCTGACAAATGTTAAAACTTTCAGCACATTTTAAGTTTAGAATTGTGAACAGAGAAGAACAGCATATTATATTTTAAAACTACATAGTTTAATGCCACTTCCTTTAATTAAGGTTTATCTAAATACAAAATGTTACTAGATAGTAACTTTTTACTACAAGAATATTACAGCAATATGTCTCCATTTACCTAAAAGTTTATTTTAATTAACACCTTGCTCCTGTGATTAAAACATCAGAAACTGCATACACTATGTTCTTGGATCACAGTTATGAGAAATGAAAACGGAATTGAATCTAAATTTTCAATGTGCTTTTGGTTTTCAAATCAATCAAAAAGAATCTTGTGAATAACTACAGTGGGCACAATTCTGGAGGCAGGCTTACCAGGAAATAATTAATGTATTTAAACAAAATTGTTTAATGATGGCCAGCTGAAGGAATTTAAGGAGAGGGGACAATACAACGAGAAACTTGTGGATCACTTATAAAAATCTTAGAAATATCGGTTATGTGAAATCTAGGATACTATTGATCAAGTAGATATATAGTTAATGTGTTAAGACTTTTTTTATTTGAACCTTAATATTTACTGAGTTTAGAAAGGATAGAAATTTCCTAGGAAAAAAATAATTATGATAGAATGGAGTTACTTATGATGGTTTGGCTTATAATTTCTTGATCTTATAAAAAGGCAAATGCACATCTTTCATGTTTGAATTTGAGTAATTTCCAGGGTTACCGTGTATCACTGTAGCCTCTGGTGATTCTGGAAAGTGGCTGTGAGTGACTGCTGGCACTCCCAGGCCATCAAGACAGCAAATGCCTGATACTTTGCATTACCCCGGGCTTCCGAACTATGGTATTTGGTAGGTAAAATATATTCAATGCTTTTTCTACTTAAGATAATTTAGATTTATCATAGATTCGTCAGGCCTACTCTTATAGTCAAGGATCATTTTATAGTTAGAGAAGGTACTTATCTGTGACAGTCTCATTCCCTGTGTCTCTCTCTGTCTCTGTATCTTTCTCTGTGTGTCTCTGTCTCTGTGTCTCTATGTCTCTCTCATCTCTCTCTCTCTCTCTCTGTCTCACATACTTCCCTTTTTTGTTTCAGCTTATTTACAAACTCAAATTTTCTCAGTTTTTAAGCATCTATCAATTTGAGTAAGATATATTTTTATATAAAGCAAAATTTTGTTTTACTTAAAATATTATTTAATTTACAATTTTTTTCCATGCCAGGAATCAAACTCAGGATCTGGCTTTTGCTAGCCAGGTGCAGTGCCACTGAGCTAAATCTCTGACCCTGTTAAATATTATTAAAGTAAGAAAAATTCTGTCAAGCTCATTAATATTTACGAATAAAGCACTATTTAAGTTTGTGTCATAATATGGTTTGACATTCCTTATGAGCCTGGATCATTAGATCTGTGCTCTTGATAGCTTTTCTGGGAGTTTACATTTCCAATAATATATGTGAGATAATAGGCATTGGGTGTATGATTACAATGGCTAAGTGATGCCATCTTATGATAATACAGCTATTTGTGGTTTCATAGTAATTTCTCCATCCCATCCAGATGAAAATGAACAGGGAAAATTGTTTACCATACTGTTAAGTGAAGTTAATCTGATTCTCAGACTTCAATATCATATTACTTCTCTTATTTGTAGCTCAAAGTATAAATACTCAAAAGAGAAAAGGAAAAGATAAATAATAGAAAATAAGAAGATAAATCTTCGGTAAAAGTAAAGGGAATCTTGAGATGTAGAAGCTGGGGAAGCCTAAAAAGAATTAAGCTGGTATGTAATTATTCCTACTCGCTAAAATGAATGCAATCATTCTATACTGAGAATGTGTACAGATACATAAATATTTGCATTAAAAAGAAAATTGAAAATGTTATTTACTAAATACTTTCACTTCTTTAAAACATTCTATGTTTTATTCTCTGAATTCTGAAGTTGATTTTTAAAACGCCTAAAATATGGTCTTAACCTCATTTGAGTATTTCCTGCAATCTAGTTAAGTAATGCCTTATTAACACCAGTCAACAAGCATTTTTCAGGCCATAATAGAGCAATTTTAAGAAGATAATTTTTTAAAGAACAAATAAGTAATTTCCACTGAACTAGAATGATTTTTCCCTTGTCACCTAAAACTCTCTATTATTTCTATTTCATTTTCTATATTTTTTCTTTATATGTAACAAACAGGTAACGGTGACAGACATTATATTTTACTGTTATTCTAATGATTAAAATATAATAGAATTAATATTTGATTTTTATAGGTATGCACTTCTTTATTAATGTCACTTGAGTATATTTCATTATTTCATATGTTTAATGCATTGCATCTATGTGAATAGCTATGTGACATGCTGATAACATGACTTGAAAATAATGACTTGAAAATATATTTTCATTTTAACTTGTCATTCTTTTTATGAGAAAATAAGGCTATTTTCATGTATTTATTATTAAACAACTCTAATTTCTTTTCTATACATTTTCAGTTCACTTTCTATCCCCTTGTTGGATTACTAATCCTATTCTAACTCTTTGATAGTAATTTATGAAAATCTGTTCTTTACCTATTGTATATATTGGAATATTTCTGTTCATTTTGCCAAATGAAATTTAGCAGTGATTTTCTTTTTGTGGGGGCAAAATTTTTGTATAGTCAAAATTATTACTCTCAAATTTTAGAAATTTTTCTGTCACACTGGATGTATTCATATACAAAAAAAAATCACAACACTTTCTCTGACCCTTTTGCCTTCCATTTGCAATTATAAGCATTTTTCTCACTACATGGAGTAATCCACCAAGTAATTTTAAATCAAAAGATTCATTCTTCAATTTTAGTCCTCACTTGCTATATATCATAACACCTTCTGTTGAGAACAAAAGCAATGTATTCCAGACTATGGGTTTTCCTACTTGAGGCAGAGCAGAGCTAAGATTATTGAAGAGAATGTGGCATAGTCATTATTGTTATTATTATTTGCAAAAAACGAGGAAGCAAAAGATCACAAGAAATTTCAAAACAGATTTGAGAGGTAGTTAGAGATTAGATTATGTAAAATAATATATATCATGCTCATAATCTTGGACTTTATTCAAAATGAAATTATATTTTTAACTACATAACTGTGTTGGGATTTTTAGAAATATCGTGAAAATATGAGAATATCAACTTAAGATGATGATTTTCCTTAAAAATTGCAGCAGTTCATTAAGTTAATTCATGATTTTTATATTAATATTAGAATATTTATCATCTATTCAATCATTGTAGCAAAGTGGCTCTTTTTTGTCTTCAACTTTAATTGAGTTTATTGGTACATTTTAGGGATACAGTACAGTTACATTCATTGGTGGGATCTTGTACCTCTACATGAAAAGTCTTGATTCTCATTTTTTCCCTTACCTCTGCCCTCCCTTCACCCCCTCCTCCCCTCCCCATCTACAAACACTTTATTTTCATCTTTTCATTCTCTCACATTTTTTCTTTTCCCTTTTTACTTTTCCCCTACCCATCCCACCTTCCCTATACTTTATTTAGCTCCTTTCTTCCCATTTCTAAATGTTAGCAATCTTATTAGAATCTTATGCATTGTTGCAGATTATTCACACCAGGGAAATTATTCGGTATTTACACATGTGTGACTTATTTATTTCACTTAGGAGTATATCTTCAATATGTATCCATTTTCCTATGAATGAATCTATTTTCTCATTCTTTATGGCTGAGTAATATTCCATTTTATAGAAAAACCACATCTTCTTTATCCATATTCCAACGGATGGGCAAATGGGCTGTTTCCAATATGTAGTTATTACAAACTGTGCCGCTATAAACATGGGTGCACATACTTCTCTGTGATACGATTCTTTTAGTTCTTTTGGAAAGATACCCAGCAGAGGGATGGCTGGGTCAAATAGAACTTCCAGTCCAAGCTCTTTGAGGTATCTCCATATCGATTTCCACAGTGGTTGCACCAGTCAGCACTCCCACCAACAATGGAGAAGGGTTCCTTTCTCC
>NW_022900913.1:21493780-21495382 GCF_012274545.1 Fukomys damarensis | reverse complement strand
TTTAATTTCTTTCTCTTGTCTAATTGCTGTGGCTAATGTTTCCAGAACTATATTGAAGAGAAGTGGTATAATTGGCATCCTTGTCTTGTTCCTGATTTTAATGTGAAGGTTTTCAGTTTTTGGCCCTTCAATATGATGTTGGCTGATGGTTTTTCATAGATAGCCTTTATTAAATTGAGGTATAGAGCATCTATTCCAATTTTTTGCAGGGTTTTTATCATGAATGGGTGTTGAATTTTATCAAATGCTTTTTCTGCATCTATTGAGAGGATCATATGGTTTTTGTCCTTGACTTTGTTAATATAATGTATTACATTTATTGACTTTCATATGTTGAACCACCCTTGCATCTCTGGAATAAATCCGACTTGGTCAAGATGGATGATCTTCTTAATAATCCTCTGTATTCTGTTTGCTAGTAACTTATTAAGGATTTTTGCATCTATATTCATTAAGGAGATTGGTCTGCAGTTCTCCTTTTTAGTTGTATCTTTCCCTGGTATGGGAATCAAAGTGATACTTGCTTCCAGCAATGCATTTGGAAGTATAGCTTCCCTTTCAATTTCATTGAAAAGTTTGAAGAGTAATGGTAATATTTCTTCTCTAAATGTCTTGTAAAATTCAGCAGTGAATCCATCAGGGCCTGGGCTTTTCTTTGTTGGTAAATTTTTAATTACATTTTCAATTTCACTGATTGTGATTGGGGTGTTTAAAATGTTTTTATCTTCTTTGTTCAACTTTGGTAATTCATAAATATCTAGAAATCTGTTCATTTCTTCTGTGTTTTCCATTTATTAGAGTACAGGTTCTCAAAGTAGGTGTTCATGAGCCTCTGGATTTCTTTTAGATCTGTTGTGACTTTGCATTTTTCATTCCTAATTGCATGGATCTGAGCCTTTTCTTTCCTTTTTTTGATAAGATTAGCTAAGGGTTTGTCAATCTTATTTATTCTTTCAAAAAACCAGCTCTTTGTTTCATTTATTTTTTGTATAGTTTTCTTAGTTTCAATTGCATTGATTTCTGCTCGGATCTTTATAATTTCCTCTCTTGTTGGAACTTTGAGTTTTTCTTGCTCTTGTTTTTCTAGGAGTCTAAGTTTCATCGTTAAGTTGTTTATTTGAGCCCGCTCTGTTTTCCTAGTGTGGGCATTCAATGTTATGAATTTTCCACATAAAACTGCTTTCATTGTGTCCCAAAGATTCCTGTATGTTGTACTGGCATTCTCATTTACTTGTAAAAACTGTCTAATTTCTTTAATTTCCTTTGTAATCCATTGATTGTTTAGGAGAGTGTTGTTCAGTTTCCATGTGCTTGTGAAGTTTCTATAGTTTCTTGTGCTATTGATCTCCAGTTGGATTGCACTATGATCTGATAATATACAGGGGATGACTTCAATTCTTTTACATTTATTTAGACCTCTTCTGTGAGCCAGTATGTGGTCTATTTTGGAGAATGATCCATGTGCAGCTAAAAAGAATGAATGTCTTCCAGTCTGTTCCACTGACCCTCAGGCCTATTTCTTTGCCATTACCATGCTGTTTTTATCACAGTGGCTTTGCAGTATAGTTTCAAATTGGGAATTGTTACACCTGGTGCCATGTG
>NW_022900913.1:21468145-21493525 GCF_012274545.1 Fukomys damarensis | reverse complement strand
AAAAACTGTCTAATTTCTTTAATTTCCTTTGTAATCCATTGATTGTTTAGGAGAGTGTTGTTCAGTTTCCATGTGCTTGTGAAGTTTCTATAGTTTCTTGTGCTATTGATCTCCAGTTGGATTGCACTATGATCTGATAATATACAGGGGATGACTTCAATTTTTTTGCATTTATTTAGACCTGTTCTGTGAGCCAGTATGTGGTCTATTTTGGAGAATGATCCATGTGCAGCTAAAAAGAATGTATATTCTGATTTTGGGGGGCAGAATACTCTATAAACATCTATTAAGTCCATGTTTTCCAAAGCTTGGTTCAGTTCTATTATTTCATTGTTGATTTTCTGCCTAGATGATCTGTCAATTTGTGAGAGTGGGGTATTTAAATCCCCCACTACAATTTTATTAGTGCTTATTTTGTTTTTCATTCTACTTAATATTTGTTTTATATAGTTGGGGTCATTTATATTTGGTGCATATATGTTTATGACTGTCAACTCTTCCTCATGAATTGTTCCCTTTACAAGGATGTAGTGTCCTTCTTTGTCTCTCTTAATGAGTTTTGGTTTGAAATTTACTTTATCTGAGAATAAGATTGCTACCCCTGTTTTTTTCTGGGCTTCTGACGCATGAAGAATTGTTTTCCATCCTTTCACTTTCAGTCTATGGACTTCCTTTTGCACTAGGTGTGTTTCTTGTATACAACATATTGTTGGATTTTGCTTCTTAATCCATTCTGCCAATCCGTTTGTCTTGATTGGTGAATTGAGGCCATTAACATTGATGGTTATAACTGATATATTTTGACTTATTCTTGTCATGTTATTGTCCTTTTGTTGACTCTTTTTACTTTTTCTCCCATCTCCTTTTAGTTTCTTGCCTTGACTATTTGATTTGGTCTGTTGGGCCTCATGTTATTGTGTTATGTTATTCGTTGTCCTTTTCTAGGACATTGTTTAGAATTCCTTGCAGTCCTGGTTTGGTGTTCATGAAATTTCTCAGGTGCTCTTTGTCATTGAAATATCTTATTTCCCCATCTATTTTGAAAGAGAGTTTTGCAGGATACATCAGTCTAGGTTGGAGGTTCTTTTCTTTTAGGACTTGGAATACCTCACTCCAGGCTCTGCTTGACCTAAGGATTTGTGTTGGAAAGTCTGCTGTGATTCTAATGGGCTTTCCTCTGCATGTGATTTGTTTCTTTTCTCTTACTGCTTGTAGTATTATGTTTTTCTGTTGGATTTCTGGAATCTTGATTATTATATGTCTAGGTGTAGATTTTTTTTTGATCGTGGCTAGTTGGGGTTCTATATGCCTCACTTATTTGTATGTCTAATTCTTCCCTTCTGTTTGGGAAGTTTTCTGTCATTAATTCTGTGAAGAGCTTTTTTATATCATTTGCGTTTTCTCCTGTTTTTTCATGAATTTCTATCAGTCTTATGTTATTTTTCTTTGTATCGTCTAGGAGTTGTTGGATTGATTTCTCATGATCCCTTACTGATTTTAAGAGACCTCTTTTTTCACAGTCACTGACTGCCATCCTATCTTCTATATCTGAAATTCTATCTTCGCAATCTTTTATTCTGTTGCATAAACTTTCAATAGCATTTTTAATCTCCTGGGTATCTGTTTGAATCTGTTTTATGGATTCCATTTCTTTCCTCTGTTGGGCATTCATTGTTTCCATTTCTTTCTTATGCTGAGTCTTCATGGCTTCTATCATGGTCTTGAACTCATCTATTTTTTTTGTCAGTTTCTTCTCTAGAGTCTCGAATCATGACTTGCATTTTGCTCATCATCTCTCTGGTTAACTGGGAAATTATTTCTGATTTGAATTTTTCTAGAGCCTGGTTGATCTGTTTTGTTACCTCCTGTGCTATGGGTCCCGGGAGTCTTGTTGGTTCACTATCAGACTTTTCATCCTCATTTGTCCTACTATTTGTCATTGGTGAACTGGAAATCTGTTTTTGTGTCTTGCTTAAGTGTTTTCTCATTTCTATTTTTATTGTTGGGTTGTCCTTCTTTAATTTCTGGGTATTACTTAAATCTTCCTAATATAGTTGCGTTTTAGCTTTTGAGTTTCTAATGACTCATAGACATCCTCATTTTCATAATATCAGAGAAAACAACTCTTTAAATCAATCACAACCCTTTATCCCAATTGATACATTCAGCAGCCCAATAGGATCAGGCACAGTTTGCCAACTGACCACTTGTGGTAGTCATTAATGTATCCCCTTTAACTCCTGTGAAGTAAATTAATTTCAAGAATCAGCGCATAGTATGTTTGCAGTGAATATGCTTTTCAATATAGCATCTTTACCATTTAGGATGGGGGGTTAGACTTAGAACTCGAGAATTAGATAAGTGAAAGAATTAGAGCAGGTTTGAAGTGAATCCAGAGGTTGTAGAATTACCTTACTATCTTTACAAAGCTATTAACTTCAGGGGGGATAGAGAGAGTGCAGGAATAAGGACAAGAATATATCCCCTTAAGAATAACAGGTGCTTGCCTTGCCTTGAAGGTGTAGAACCATGAGTGAGGTAAAATGACTGGAGAAAAGAACATAAAGAGAAACCCCTCCTAAAAACAAAAAATAATAAAAGAAGAAGTCTGAGTTAGGTCAGGAGCTGGAATAAAAAGGGAGATGAGGGACAATATGGTGCAGCAAGAGACTGAGTTGGAGAGAGAGGACAGAAAAAAGAAAGAAATTATAGGGTGGAATGAGGAAGAGAAAAAAAAGAGAGAGAGAAAAAAAAAAGAATCTGAAGGGCCTCTTTCAGACTTTCTCTGTTCTCATATTATACCACATGTACAACCATATGAAGAACCGAATCCCCTGGTCTCAGCTAGCCAATGGCAGCTCCCCACACCTGAGACCGAACACAGTCTACAAGGCCTAACTTGAGTTTCCCTACCCTCAGGGTTGAACTGCACTCAGTTCTATTACAGGTTTCCTCTGCCCTTTCTTTAAAGATGTTCGTAGTTTGGAGCTAAGAAAAGCACCCTTCATGAGAACCTATGCCTCTGCAGAGTTGGTCTAAGGACTGGCCCAATCAGGAGGTTTGAGAACGAGGGGGAGAGGAGGTCATGGGGGTGTTTCAAGGGCTCCCATGTGGCTACCTTCCTTACTGGGTCTGTTGTCACGCAGTCCTGGAGGACGCGCACCTGCAGGGTGATCTCAGGCAGGCAGGCAGCTGAAGAGAACCCCTCCGGGGTCTCTGGGTCCTTGCTGGGTCTGTTTTCACATAGTCCAGGAGGTCACGCACCCGCCGGGTGATCTCCAAGTGTCTCTTGATTAATGCTATTCATCACAGTGCTTTCAAGTATCGTAACGGCTCTTTACTTTTATAAAATTTTAATATTTCACAACTAAGAATGTGAAAGTGTTAAGATGTATTTTATTCCTAAAATATCTTTGGCTTTCTGGAAATGGTTATCAGGTAATGGATTCCTTTAATTTTATGAAATGAAGAATATCAGAAACCATTATGTTTTTCTTGATATGAGCAGACAACTTAGTACAAAACTATTATGAGTGAGTTTGTTTATGCAACTGATCATTAAAAGAGAAAATTAAATCTACATGAGCTCAAACACAAAGATTGATATAATTATCTATTATCTTCAACATCTTCATCAATCATGCACTATATTTTGAGTTTTTCAAGAAACTTTTCAGGGAATAGTAGTCAAAAATAAGTGTTCTTAATATGTTTTATACCTAGGATATTCATAAATATCACCAAAGTCTATGTTAAAATTTAGAGGGAATTTTATTTTCTTCTATTTATACTAATTTATTTAGTCTTATACCATCATCTATATGTTTTAAATTGATATTTTGGCAGACACTGTGTAACATGTGGAGTTTATCTGTCTGTCATGATTCACTGAAAAAGAAATATGAAGTATTAACCAGGAAAAAAATATTGAGTCTTTTTTAACATCTACTGTATTTCATGCAAGTAGCCCAGAAGACAAGTTACATATGTTCCTTTCATTGTTACTCATTCCTTGGATGGACTCTTTTTTTTTTTTTTTTTTTTTTTTTTTTTGAGGGACAAAAATCGATTTTTTGTTATCATCCTAAAGAATTCCAAACTAACACTAATAATGGAAGCCCCTATTTCACTAAAACCTATTCCTAAATATTGATGAAAAAATATTGGGAATGCCTAAGAAATTTAACTGTTTCTCTCAGCTCTAGTCCTTGGGCATGTAATCAGTACACTTGGAATTCTGAAACTAAAATTGATGGTTTTACACTTTAGGTTTTAATTGCTTAAGGTATTGCTATTGCTTTTCAGTACAGTATGATCAGCATCTTCCAGGTTCATTATTCTTATAAAATATTACATTGAGCCTCAAAAGCCTGTTTCATTTATGAGAATAGCACCACTGATCCCAATTCTCCCATTCTAATAATAAATTTACTATTACCACCAACTCAGGGCAATCATTTTTCATATATTTCTAACCATCATCTATCTGAGCTATGTCTGCAGAACTAGCCCCTATAAAGTGTATCACAGAATATTATTATTAGAATGGACCTTATTGTACAGTATCAATGACCATCACATCCATGAAATTTAGGAGCATTTTCCAGGTGTCAATTTTAGTCATATATAATTTTCAAAACTCTTAAAATTTATTGACCCCAAAAGTCTGAAGACTTCTGAAAAATCTTCTATAAGCAAATAGTCATCTAGAGGTGTATTGGGTTCTACTCAGGATACCAAGCACAAGATTCAGATTACCAGAGTTGTAAATTGTGAAATCCATGTACACTGCAATAATTTTCCCATAACTGCTTCCTACTCCTTTTGTTAATTTACTGTTTTGTAATATTAAAATATATTGTCTACATATGCTTCACATTGTTAAAATGGCTTTTTGATGTATTGTACTCTCCCTAGCATGACTTCATTGTCAACTTAGACAATTGGATATGTATAGCTGAAAAGAATGAACTGACTTTTGCAGATCATTGCATTTTCTTATGGGCTTCCTCTGATAGCATTTTCTCTGAATAATCTGTTGGTATTCTCTGCAATATAGCTCAAATTCTTAAGTAGCTATTTATAGGGAAAATATCACAAGAACACATTTGGGAATTAAAATTTTTGTTCATCAGAAATTTTTATTTTATATTCTTCTCCAGTCTCTCCAATTTATTCTTACTGCAAGCCTGCAGAATTGGAAGACTACTTGATATAGTTCTAAGACTAGCAAGAGAAGTCAACCAGCCCTCACAGACAGAGAACTGCTTGCCAAACAGGATGTTAAATCAGAAGTTAATTTGGAATAAGTCTGGACTTATCAATAAGAAAAATGTGCTGTATAAAAGTACAATATTGTGATTACATCCCTACAGATTTCTGTGAGTATTTACCTCTCTACGAATATCTGAGGTTCATAAACATTTTTAAATGTAGTTACACTAGGTAACGATGCCATATGTCTTAGTGGGCTCTGGAGATAATATCTGTTGTCCTGGCTTAGTTTATAAACTGAGTCTTGAGTTTTAAATGGAAAAATCAGGCACTTTTCCCAATACTTTTCTTAGTATTTTCTTCATTGCCATATTTGAGTGTGTAACCTTCAGACTATTTAATGCTTCTATGCATCTGCTATCCTACAAAAATAATCCTGCCCAAAAGAAATACCTTCCAGGTAAAGAATAGAAAAATCTGAAACTTACAGTTTAAATAAAATGTCATCAAATATTTAATGTAGAATGGTAATATTTCATAAAAATTAAGTAGATTGACATGTAGATTCTTCAGATATTGATGTCTTAGCCTTTAGTTTAAGACAAAGAATGACAGAGAAATGACTGATAATAAATAACAAATCTGTCAACACATACATGAATTAAAACCGTAATTGTCATTGTGTGTATTCAGCCACTGACATGAGCATGGTTCTATGATTCTAGGAAACACTTTTTTCAGAAAGATATATTAATTAACTTTTATAATCTGTTTCATAAACTTCCTGAAAGTATTTATCTACTGAAAAATAGACAAACTATTCTCAATGACTTTATAAGGCTTGTTTTGAAGCATTGGCTTTAAGGTGCACTGAAATGTTCCTCTTAACTAAGACTAACGGCTTGCCCTCAAAAAATATTCTGCCTATTCCCAAGTGTTTTTAAGATACAGCTGTGAAGTATTTATCATCATAATTTTGGTAAATGTCAAATTCTATTTTCTTTTCTTTCTTTCTTTCTTTCTTTCTTTCTTTCTTTCTTTCTTTCTTTCTTTCTTTCTTTCTTTCTTTCTTTCTTTCTTTCTTTCTCTTTCTTTTTAAACAGGGTCTCACTATGTAGTTGAGTATGACCTGGAACTCACTATGTAGCCGGACTGGTCTCAAACTCCCAGTGATCCTCCTGCCTCAGCCTCCCAAGTGCTGGGATTACAGGTGTGTGCCACCATGCCCGACTCTCTAGTTTCTTTTAATCAAGAGATCGTTCTGGTTATATTATTGGAAAACCAACGTTTAGCATTTGAAATCTTTTGGTGAAAAAAATGGATGCAAGAAAATCAGCTAGGAATTTAATAATCAATTTATTTTTTGGACAAAAGTAAATAAATTGAAAAAATGTAGTTTTCTTGCATAAGTAAACCTTTACCAGATGAAAAATTCCATATTCACAAGACAAATAAATTTCCAATGGAAAAATGTAAAAATTGTGCATACATACAAATTATAAACACAGATAGAAATATATTTATTTTTATACTAGTCATATATTTTCATAAAATTTAAAATACCTGACTAAAGGAATTAGGAGAGGTGGGGATGGTTGATCGAATTGCCTATATAAAGTACGGGAGTATCACTCCTCATCTTTATCTACCTTTAAATTATGATGAAATTTTCTATGCATGCTTTAATAAAATAGTATGAATGTATGCATATATTCTGTTTATATCTTCACTTTTATTCCAATAGCAATGAAATCTACAAAGATAAATGTTCCATCTAAATCAAGTGCTTGCAAAGGTATCTTTCACATCATATCTTATAAAATATAAAAGTTCTAAAAGTAAACATAACTGATTAAACTTTAGAGAAATTTGAAATGAAATACAACATATAACAGAATTTTCAGTAGAAACTTTTAAGTAAATTCTGTCTGTTCAACTTTAGCAAATAAGCATTTTGTGCTACAGTATTGCAGAGTACTGTTCATTATTTGTTAATTTTTATTTTTAAAAGGCATATAGTTTATAAAATACCCCCAAAATCATGTTTACATTATTTTGTATTTTTTGTAGCTTATACAGCAATGTGAACAATAAAACCCAAGACAGGATTTCTATAGATGTAGAAAACAAATATTTTCCTGTTTTGTGAAAAAAACTTGATTTCTTTGACTTCAATAAGTAACATGAGAACTTGTTATAGTAGGAGCTTGCTCTTGATTTATTATACATTTTCTTACGAGCCCGAGCAAGGTGAAAGAATAAGAAAAGCAGATGGAAAGCAGCAGGTGTACAGTTTTAGATATGAGAGATTCATTCATGATGATGACACTATTACTTTTCAAGATGGAAACAATGAATTGTAATTTAAGGTGAATAAGCAATAAAAATGCATTATGTCAAAGAAAATGAATAGTGGCTGCATCTGAATAATAAACATGGCTGTAATTTGTTTTGTTCATATGTAACTACCCTCTTAAAAATGGAACCTTATCCCTCTTTAATATGTATTATTGATATTTCCTTATAAAAGGCATTTCTCCACTGTGAACTTAAAAATTAAAATGTGGATGAAAAGAATTCCACTTGAAAACTAATATAACATTTCAAAAGTTTGGGAAAGCATTGCTTTGTAAGAGCTTTTGAATTGTGTTATTCTTAACCTAAAAATCATTATTGAAACAGGTAGGTTGTGAAAAAAAAAATCCTAGTTTTTTTGTCCCCTGAGGAAACGTATTCATCACGATTTCACTATATTCCATTTGGAGGTGTGAATAGTATTTAGATACTTCTCACTCTGTGCAGGCAGATACCACTACTGCTCTTTCTTATCTTTGATTAGAGAAAATGAAGAGTGCTTGCCCATTATCTTAAAATGATCTAAAACACTTTGTAATCCCAAAGTATAGTAATAATTCCTTTGACTTTGCTTATTTCATGTAGATTTAGAGTCTTTTAAGTATGGTTGTCATTATCCTCTGAAGTTAATTTATCCTTAATTGCTTAACATTGAACTATATAAAGCAATGCAGTCATGATTTATATTTTGTGGATGTTAGATACTTTTCTCATTGATCAGACAAAAAATAGCCAAAACCTAAAGTTGAAAAGGAAAATTTTGTTGAGTTCACAGTTTGTAAAGACTTCAGTCCGTAATGGGCTGATCAGCTGCCTCCAAGGCAGGGTGGTACATGGTAGAGGCTCAACAGTTTATGGTGAATTAAAATTAGCAAAGCAACAAGGGACCTTAACAGCATCTTTTTGACCCTTTTATCTTATTCAGTGTAAGGCATTAGGATTGCACCAAACCAATCAGTAGATTGACTTACTAATCACACACCCTTAATTCCAGGTCATACACTCTAGATTCATGAAAAAAGTCTATGACTCCATGACCACATGAGGCTTTGGGAGGCTATCAAGACACAAACAATAACAGTGGAGGATAAGCAAAGACTAATACTTTTCATTTTCTAAATAGCCAAATCCATTTTTGTATATTTAATGTGGACAAAACAGAACATATGCAACTATTTACACATTTTGTCATTTATGTGTTTTATACTTCATGAATTGTTTCAAATTCTTTCTGTTATATCAAGCACTTGTATGAATACAAAATGGCACTGTCAATAGAAACAAATATGGGCTTAAGTAAGAATTGGCATTTTTTTTTAAATAAAAAAGAAGTCACCTTAGGGAGAATTCTTCCTCCAAAGGATCTGCAAACCTCTATAAAGGACACAGATAACATATTCTAAAAACAGAGGTGGGTAAGCATGATTGTGATGGTCAATATTTGTGTTCTAGTTGATTGGCTTGGGAACTGCTTAGGAATTTAGTAGAGCAGACTTTGGGTGTTTTGGGGTGAGTCATAGATGTGTGACCATGCAGCTTTATATCTTCCCTAGCCCTTTTCTCCATTGTGTTGTTCCCTTGGTCTGCTTCCCAGTCAGGCCATAATGGACTGAGAAATTTTTTTTCTTTTATTGAGTTTATTGGTACATTTTAGGTATACAGTACAGTTACATTCATTATTGGGATCTTGTACCTTTACATGACAGGTCTTGGTTCTCACTTTTTCCCCTTGTCCCTGTCCTCCCTTCACCTCTTCCTCTCCTCCCCATTTACATTTTATTTCCATTTTTTCATATTTTTCCCTTATTACCTTTCCCCTATGCTTCCCATTTTCCCTACACCTGTAGCCCTTTTCTTTCCATTTCACAATGTCAGTTATTTCATTAGGATCTTATGTACTATTACAGTTTATTCACACCAGAGAAATTATTTGGTTTACACATGTGTGACTTATTTATTTCACTTAGGAGTATATCCTCAATATGTATCCATTTTCCTATGAATGAGTCTAATTTCTCATTTTTATGGCTTAGTAGTATTCCATTTTATATAAAAGCCACATCTTCTTTATCCAGTCTCCAATGGATGGGGAAATGGGCTGTTTCCAAGTTTTAGCTATTGTAAACTGTGCAGCCATAAACATGGGTGTGCATATATCACTCTGGTATGATTCTGTGAATTCTTGTTGAAAGAAGCCCAGCAGAGGGACGGCTGGGTCAAATGGAATCTTTGCTCCACCATGTAGGTCTACCAAAATATTTATACCTTGGAGCCAGCTGACTACACACTGAATTTTCTGAAAGCTTGAGCCAAAGTAAAATCCTTTCTCATTAAGTTTGAAAGTTTAAAATATTTTGTACCAGCAATGGGAATGCTGATCAATACAGAAAGTTGATATCAGCTCTGACTATACCTGGCAGTGTGGAATTAAATGAAAAAAAGAATTTAAAAAGTTCAGAGATAGAAGCCAGAAAAAACCTGCAGTGTTTTAAGTTATATTTGAGGGTAAATCTGGTTGAAGATCAGAAGACCTGAGTGGTGATAGGATCAATGGCATTAAAGGCCAGGAACATGAAGTTTCTGTGGGAATGAAGTATGCACTGGCAATTGGAATATAGGCAATGCATGTTGCACCAGCAAAGAATTTGTTTGCTTTTACCCATGTTCTAGGACTTTGTACGATGCTGAAGTTTTAAAGGTGGCCGACCAATTAGTATGAGAGTGGAAATTTCAAGACAGCACAGCGTTCAAACTCTGGCCTGAGCGCTGCTTATGTTTTTAGCCAGATGCATACTGAGTCTCAGGAACCAAAAGTAGAGCAGAAGTATGTGAAATACTTAAAGTTTTGTCTAAAATGAATTACAAGCAAAGTTGGGGCTCCAATAGCTATTCTAAAGAAACTGGTGCTATGAAAGAGAAACCAAATACTTTGAAATTGGACAAGAAGAAAGATGCCTTTAGGGAATCTCAGAAATCACCAAGACTCCAACCCACGGCAGGCTCAAGGGTGCAAAAGTATAAATGTTTCCTTTGAGAAATGATCGTTTAAGAGCTCTCCTCCAGAAGATTCGCCTAGTTAATTGGTTTCCAAGGATTCATTTCATGAGGCACATAGAAGCTGCTCCTGGCCATGGTGCAAGGGGTCTTGGATACTGCTCAGGCTGGTCAAAATTCTTGAAATTGCACTTCTCTTGTTAGTTTCAACTGCATGAATAATGGAAGAGCTGTGGAGTCAGAGATGTTTCCACATGGATTTCAACATGAGGCCTCAATGGAAAGACAGTATGCTCCTGAAAGGAGGTCGATAAACCTGTGAGGATGAAGCTGAAAATGCAGGGGAGAGTACCAGGTTTTGGAAATACCAGGAACTTGGGATATCTGCTAAGCAAAGTCATAGGCAGCGAGCAGCACAAGCCTAAAAAATATGCCATGGGTGTAGCAACCTGCAAGGTATGAGGCAGCTGAAGTGCTGTGGCACTCATATTTTTTGACAATAGACCCAATATTTTGGACATAGATCCCCTGGAATAAATGCTTTTTACCCAGTGGTTTTGATATTACTTTGCTCCTGTTGTTCTCTATGGTCTTATTTATATCCTTTGGGATGGAAGTATTTACCGTGTTCCTTGTATCTGGGTATAAAATAAAGTACTTTTGCAGGCATGGTCAGCTAAGAGTTTGACTTGAACCTCAAGGTGATGTTGAGTTGGATTTTCTGAACAATGTTGTAACTTTTGAGATGTCAGGGACCAGCAGTTAGTGTGTTTTCAGTGGTTTGTGGTGCAGTTCTGTAAGGTAGATGTATGATGTTATTTTCTTTATTTGGGGATTCAATTTGTCTTAAGGAGGTATGTTTGGGTTGAAGGGGGTAGTTGTGATGGATAAGCTTAAATATCAATTTGATTTGCTATGAGCCACAGAGGATACTAGTGAGACACACTTTTGGGTGTCTCTGGGTAAGTCACGGAGCTGTGAGTTGGGTTCTATGTCTGGCCACTGTCTCCTTCCTCTCGGGCACTAATCTGCTCTTCTCAGCCACCATGAATCAAGCCGCTTTTTTCCACAGTATCCCTTCCATTTCGATGTTTCTGCTTCAGCGTCAGCCAACTATGGATGTAGACTTCTGCAACCGTAAGCCAAATTAAACATCTCTTTCTTTCTTTGACGCTAACTGTTGAATTGGTGGTATATATATACTAACGAGGAAGCTACTGAACAGTGCGGTGATAACTGATTTATATTTTTTTATTTGGAAGGAGGGTGATCAGTGGAGTGGAATAGACATGATGGTGATACTTTAACAAGAACTATTTCTTCAGTCAGAACAAATTTTTGAAATAGACAGTTTCATGATTGAGCTTGCCCATGAGGCAAAATTCAGGGACCTTTGAGGAGAGAAGACAGAATAACATTGCTCAGTCAAGCTAAGTAAAAACTCTAAGAACCTGAACACGAGAAATGCAGTACTAATTTTAAACTTTCTAGATAATAGAACCTGTGTGGGCAGTTAAATAGTGAAAAATTTTTAAGTTGTACTCTCCATTATTATGCCTTATTTTTCTGTATAGATGACACCTATATTTTTAATGACAACTCATGTTCAATATTGTTTTATCATGTTTATTATGTAATACCTATGTAAAACACATTGTATTTTAACAACACTTTTATAACAGTTATTAAATAGAACATAAACAGTTGTATTAAAAAACAAAAAATTATGGAGTACTTACTATATTCTTTTTAGAAACTATATATGTGCAGAAAATGTGCTTTGGAAGGGTGCACACATTTTCATATAAATCATGCATCATAGCACTATGAAAAAGATACCTTAGTGAGAAATTGGTCTGTCTCTACCATAGTAATTTTTCAGATTCATTTTTGACTAGTAGAAGTCTGTCATTTTTCTATAGATTACGAAGTGAGAGCCTGTGAAATAAACCCACATTCTGTTGTTTTATGAAACATTATAACATTTTCTTACCTAGTCCAGGGTGGAAATCTGTAGTGTAATTTTTAAATGCTCAATGTTTTTCTCCATATGATTAAGAAGCATATGAGTATTTGTTATAAAATTTTTAAAGGCAGAAGCTTAAGGAGAGGCTTTCTAGAATATACCATAGCAATGAGATGAAATTTCCCTTGACCAAACACGGGTTCTTAAGCAGTATTACTAACACTGACACATATTTAAAATAGTACTTGCTGGGGAGTTATTGTTGAACTTCTTTAATTGATCATGTAATTCTCATTTGTAAAATGAAAGCAAATCAAGAACTATGCCTCAACCTGTAACTATTTTACACAAAGTCTTCTAAAATACTGATATGCATAACTTGAAGACAAAAATGATGAGGGACCTGTTGCAAATTTTTCCTTGAAAACTCACGTGTGTCCACTTATTTTTTTGCTTCCACTGCTGTGATGCTTTCTGGAAGGGAAAAATAGATGCAATAAAAGATACCTCAAAATTATTCTGCACTTGATTAATCCATTCATTTTTAACATAATGTGCTCTTTTTAAATACTATGCTTTGCTCATATTCTCTACACTAAATTTTTACTTCCTAAAAATAAGTTAATTAGTAGTTAGTAAATAAGTTTGATGTGTAGTAAAGTTAGTTGAAATGAACATGTTTATTGAACCGAACTGAAGACCTGCCTAGAAATTACATGTTAGTTAGTGTCCTTTGCCCTGCCTTTATCTAAACTAGGTTCAGTCCCCACTGTTGGGTTTAGTCTAGCCTACTAGGCACAGGAAGTCTATATATTGGAAATTTTGTAAGTTCATTGTAGGAAAATACAAATCCATAATAGCTCTGGAAGGGTCCAAAGTTTTTTTCTTTGTTTTGTTTTGTTTTGTTTTTTTTGTACCGGGGATTGAACTAGGGACCTTGCACTTGTGAAGCAGGTAGTGGAGTCATTGAGATAAATTCCTGGCCTAGGGCCCAAAACTTTAACGGAAAGAGCAGTTTATACTTGATATAATAGATCACAGAACTTTGGTAGGTAAAAATGTATCTACTTATTGTTTATTTGCCTGTTTGGAAAATGGATGGTAAGTAAAACTTTCTAACCAAGATTTGACTGTTTTTGCCAGGCATGGTGGCATATGCCTGTAATCCCAGCACTCGGGAGGCTGAGGCAGGAGGATCACTGTGAGTTTGAGAACAGCCTGGTATAGAAAGTGAGTTCCAGGTCAATCTCAACTACATGGTGAAACCCTGTCACACACACAAAAAAGATTTGACTGTTTTTTTTAAAGGTAGAATGAATCAGAGCCATAAACCATTTAATTTCCTTAGCTGAGATCACATTTTAAAAATTGTAAGACATATTAATTAAGCAGAAATTAAGAATCACATGAATGTTATGTACCTTTAAAGGCTTCAATCTAAAGCACTGTAGAACATTGACAATTTAGAAGATTTTGATATGTATATTCTATTGTGAAAAGCTCTAACAGAAATCATACAATTGTGTTCATACACAAAATTTGTGATTTGATGTAAGTTGTCATATTTATTTAAAGTCTTAATTTGATTTAACTAATAGCTACTCTATGTAACCATGTAAATTGATTTGTACATGGTCAATGAATATTATTTTGAAATAATGATGTTAGGATTCAAGAAAAATATTACAATGGCAAAAGAAGATCTTGAATATTAAATACTATGGAGCTTTAATATCAATTTCATGACAGAAGTTCAGACTTTTTAACAATAGAATTAGTGAAGTATTATATATTCTATAAATCACACATTATTATTAAATGATATAATAATAATAATTAAGAGTTCATGCGATATGTATTATCTTTCATTTGTATTGGTCATGTTTGAAATACATAGTGTTTATATTTATTGTGGGAAGTAGACATATGATTATAATACAATGTACAATTATTTTTGAAATATAATAAGTCCCTGCTTTCTGAAGAACTTGTTCTCCAGGAAAACATAAAATGGATTTTTTCATAATTTTAACAAAGTTAGTTTTATGTATACCCTTTGACACAAATATAAAATGCAAAGCATTAAAAAGCCAAACATACACATAAATACTATACGTAAACTACTTTTTCTTTTACAATTACCTTTAAATGGTGGAACGGTACAGTATCATAGGAACATAAAGGATTGCTACTTTCATGATTTCTTTGCATCTACAGATGTTGATAATATGAGATCTGTTTGTGTGTATGAAAGTGTGCAACTCTATTGTTGGAAATAGGGAACTTGCTGAATATTCAGTATAGCTTAATGCCTAAGAAACAGGAAATAAAAAATTATCAATAAGTAATACTTTCCTGGCACATATTAATAAGCAAAAGTTTTTTTTGGGGGGGGTTGGCGCTGGAGATTGAACTCAGGACCTTGTTCTTGCAAGGCAGGTGGTGGAACCACTGAGCTAAATGTCTGGCCTAGAACGTATTAATATGGAATCATTATTTTTAAGGGGTTTTTTTTTACATTTGTGTTCTCAAATACACACACACACACACACACATACATGATTCACATTTATTATATATTTGTTGCAACATTTTATATCACTGGTGCCTTTACTGTTTTCTCCTTAGGTTGTTGGCATGACTACTTAATCAGTCAGGCTCTAGAATGTCTATTTTCTCACAGTCTCTCCCACTTTAATATTTCAGCATTCTTTTATAGTTCCTCTGTTAAAGAGTGATTTCTGTGTCCAAGAAGTAAGAAGAGAATTTTCAAGCATGTTCATATAGTTAAATGGTATTTCCCAAGTATCTCTGTCTATCAAGTCTGAGTCCCTCAACCAGCAAGTCTTCAAAAACAGCGCTAGTGCCTTCCTATCAATAACAGATTTGCTGTAAGGGCTACATAATTATTCTCAGGTTCTGAATGTCCATTGGGGAGCTGAGGGGTGACTGCATAGAATTTTGGCTCTTCCTTCATCATGTTAAGTGCATTTTGGCATCATTAATTTGTTCTTTCAAATGTACATCTCGTTTGGGGGTATATAAATGTGTTTGTGTGTGTGGTGTACTATATAAATATAATCTCTTCAAATATGAAAAGATGACAAAATAAGTCACTACGAAAAGAGTTTTTTGCCAGGCATGGTGATACATACCTGGAATCCCATCACTTTAGAGGATGAGGCAGGAGAATAGCTGTGAGTTCAAGGCCAGCCTGAGCTACATAGTGCCTTCTCAAGTCCTTGAACTACATAGCAAGATGCTACCTCTAAAAAAGAAGAGTTTTTGGTCAGTATGAAATATGTATTTTTAAAACTGTTATTCTATCTATTAGTGAACCGTGACTAGCCACATATTTATATACAGGTACCCAAGAAACACCACTAAAGGAATTATACATTAGTAACAAAAAGTCATTTACAAAAAAAATCTTATTTCCATGTAGGGAGAAGAAATAGTTATTTAAAAGTACGTGACTGATGTATTATATTATATCATATTTAACTAAATATAACATACTATATTTAAATGAATGGTATGACTGTATTCTGATAGTAAGTTAAAACTAAATATTTTATATCTTGGAGATTAAATTACCTTAACTTCTAATATTTCAGTGACATTTATTTCACTTAAGAGTATATCCTCTATATGTATCCATTTTCCTATGAATTTCTGTACCACCAAAGTATATTCATTTAGAGAAAAATTTTAAAGCCAGACAATTTTTTGTGATGATGTATAATAACATATCAATCAGAATAATCAAGGGTTGGAACTCACTGCTAAAAATGAATACATGGAATCATATTTCAAAATATTTTAATATATTTCAAAATATTTTACTTTTAATTTATATAATTCTGGAAGTAATTAGTACCAGATTCTTGATGTAAATATATTTGGAACAATTTTATAATTCCATGCACAAGTGTTACTCTCATTTGATGACCTTCATAAACCTATATATACACATGGTCATTAGATATTCTGTCAAAAGCTATAAAGATTATAATTTTAAATATGCTTAAGTTTACTAATGCAAATCTCATGAAATATATCTTTTTTGTTATATCAACATAGTTTCTCCCTTTTGGATAATAGAAGATCAACAAATTGGCATATTAGCTGGAAAAACTGAAGAAGTTTATTTCTAACAATACCTAGACTTTCTCTAATTATGTATTTTTATTTCTTGATAAAATGTTAGCAAATTATTTACTGACATTTATACTGACTGATTTTATTTTTGTACTTTAGGTAGGGGCATATATTTTTATCTGCTTGATACTTTGTATTTTTATGTTCAGAAAATTAAAAGTTTAAGTTTTTTTTCAGTTTCCTTATTGTTTTTCATTTTCATTTAATTATTTATATATTTCCATTAGCCAGTCTTTTAAGATGACCTACAGTTTTTATTAGTTTTTTTGCTAATTCTCTTAATTTTCCATCCTCTTATTACTTTTGGCATAGCAGTGTTCCAGCAAAGATTAGGAACTGTGTTTATGTTGTTTATGTTTGATCTTACTAGGAAATGTTACATATATATGGTCTTTTATGAGTCTCAAAAACATATTTAGTATTTTAGACCAATTTTTGTATATCATGTGAGTTTTATAATTTTTAATATACCTTCAATTTAATAAAAAAATTATAGTTACTTTATCCCAAAAATATTGTACCTCTTTCTATGGAATTTATTATTAATTTCAGTATTGATATTTTCTCTTAATTTCTTGTTTATAAAAACTGTAATCTTCATTCTTCAAAATGATTTTTATCTAAGAAATGATTTACTTATTTTATAAATTATATATCATAAAGAATTAAGTAATATTAGTACTATTGGCAGTTATGATCATATTTAATTTTAAATATATCTTTATTGAATATCTGTTATACCTTCATCAAAATACTAAGTATCTATACACTCTTACTCATTGAATGATATCCTTTTGGCACAATGATAGTTAATTTATTGACTTTCATCTATAATTAGTCGATAAAAATCATATATTCATATTTTAATATGTGATGTGAGTCATTTTTCCAGAATAATATTATTGCTCTTTCTAGAATAAAATTTAAGCAAACCAGAAATCCAGAGGTTGTTTAAT
The DNA here is from genome assembly GCF_012274545.1 of Fukomys damarensis. Lineage (NCBI taxonomy): Eukaryota > Metazoa > Chordata > Mammalia > Rodentia > Bathyergidae > Fukomys > Fukomys damarensis. The sequence continues at coordinate 21,475,879 of NW_022900913.1, read as the reverse complement.
AGTTCTGATTGCCACTACTCGCATAAAATATCTTAGATGCCTTAGATTAATTGAACTGTCTATGCATGACTTTGAGATCTCTTTAAACTACAGATGGGTTCATTGTTCTGGTTTGTGTTGAACCACTTGTATATCAATGATTTATAGAATTAATATATGAACCATTCCTTTCATTTTCCACTTATTTATCCTTCCAACTTAATCTTACAGTCTGAATTACACAAAGTTGAATTTTTCCAGCATTACCCATAGCCTTTCCTCTTGATAGAGGCAAATGAATGAATTGAATGATTACTTCATCAGTCATTAAAACAGGGATCACTCAGTCATTTTAGAATAAAGTAGGGGAAAGGAAAGAATGGAAAGGAATAAATATGAGAAAAGAAAATAATGAAAACAAAGCTTTTGTAAATAAGGAGTGGGGAGGGGCTGACAGGAGTTTAGGGGATTGGGGAAAAATAAGAACCAAGATATAACAAGTAAAGGTACAAATTTTCAATCATATTGTATACCCAAAATGTACCAATAATCTTAATGAATAAAAAAGGAAAACATTAGTAGCAGTATGATATTTTAAATGAAAGTTATAGTAAATTTATCTAGTTTTTCCTTCAATAATTAGTATTTTACATTTTATTTTTTTCTGAATATGGAATCAATATATGCTTGCTGCTAAAATCATAAGCACTAAATAAATTTTATAACGTTAAAAAGTGAATAATGCAGACACTGTATCTAAAAGTGTACCATCATTCAGTACAATTATCTTGCTTGTTTTATATGTTCTTTAGCTTATTAGTGTGGCTTATAAACTGTATATGTGACAATTAACTTTATAAGGTCTAATATGTAAACCTGAGGCTAGAAAAATAAAAGGGGAGTAGAAAGGTGGAGAAACATGGAACGGAATTGTGTTATATATATTGTACCTATTCATTCCAGTGAGTGTAATCATTATGTACTACAAACATATACTAAAATTATTTTTAAATGAAAAATGAAATATTATGGGAATTTTTTCAATAAGGCAATTTCTCTTACAGAAATATGACTTTAAATATTTTATCGTGTTACTTTTTAATTCTGAAACTCTCGCCTCCATTTGAAAACTAGATGTATAATTTAATTCCTAGTGACAGGTACTACATGGTATTAATTTTTAGTTCCAGTAAGCAGACTAAAATTTTTGGGAAAAGGATATATTGACGATAACACCTCAAGCCAATCAGTATAACCACCTAGAACACTCTATAGTGAAGACAAAATATAATGCCTGAGAATAAATGAGAATAAATTACGGCATTTTCTCCTATATCAAGGAGATTCTGGAATAAACATGATTTACACTTACAGAGGAGGTACTTGAACCCTATTTAGGGTTTTGTTTCAAAACATAGTATAGAAATAGTATAATATCGATGACGGCTTCAGCTGAGAACTTCGATTTAGTGGGGGGGGTCACCGGGAATAGAACTTGCGCCCTTGCTCTTGCAAAGCAGGCAGCAGAACCACTGAGCCAAATCCCCAGCCCCCAGCTGAGAACTTTGGAAACAAAGAGAGCTAAATAGAAAGTTCAACAAAATTTCACATAAAAATTACCACATACTAAAATGTACCAATAAAATTAATTTGTAAAATACTACATTGTATTATACTCAGAGATTTGTTGTAAACTGGTTAATATCACCAAAGCAGAAGAAATAAAGAGAGAAAGATGCAAAGTTATTAAATTGTTAACATGCACAATAAAAATTTTCTATTAAAATAGCATTAGAAAATTCATATAGACCTATTAAATAAAATAGAACTTTACATCTTCTATCAGAGGGAAATAAATGTAGGATTAAGCACTAATAAAAAATTTTTCACAAACATATGATATTTAAACTACAAATTAAATATATTTTTGAAAAAGAACAAACTATGCGTTTTTACAAATAACTTTTTAACAAGCGCAAGGACCCACCCAAGTTCGATCCCTGGTACCACACACACACACACACACACACACACACACACACACACACACACACACACACAAAATAAATAAATAATAATAATGATAACTTTTTAAATCAGTAGTTTTGTTAAGCAATTATTTAATGTGTTATGAACACAATTAGGAGTGGCATGATTTATATCAAGCTATAAAATTTTGTCACAGCTTTTCTTTATGCATTAATTTACAATGGTTTAGCATTATTCTTCTTTATTTGTGAAGAATAGATAAAGTAAACCAAAACCAAAGAGAAGATGAGTGTGCATTCTTACATGTTCATAAATGTCAGATTTACAAGCCTACAGAAAACAATATCTACCTTTAAAAGACAAAAACAACAAGAAAAAATATTGTTAGTTATACGTAAATAATGATATAACTTTTCATCTAAGGTGAACTAGAAACGGTTTTCCTATTATTCCTATTTAGAAACTTTGGGGGGGGGTACCGGTGATTGAACTCCGGTCCTTGTGCTTTCAAGGCAGGCCACCAAATCGCTGAGCTAAATCCCTGGCTCCTATTATTCTTATTTATAGCAGGAACTCTTATAACTAAAATTATAGTAAAATCTCTATTATCTCCAAGTTAAATTTTTCTTTCGGAAGTTTGTAGCTTAAGAAATAAAAATAAGTAACATTTTTTCTAGCATTGTTATAATTGCATAGGAGCTATTTAAGAAGAGACAATGCACTAACTTGTGAAAGTATCATTAAAGTGTTGTAGACTGATAGGACGGAAGATAAACACAACACGCCAATCTTGAGACTTTAACTACATGCAATTTTACAAAAGCAAACTTTGAGTAACATTTTTGTTAAGGATGGGATCCATGGATTCTTCTAAACACTAGTTCCTTTTAAAAGGATATTTATTAGGTAACATAGGACTGAAAATAATATGAAATAAACTGATACAATGCAATGATTCCTTGAGTGGAATTCGAATATAATGAATCAGTATTTACCTTAAAATTTATTACCTTAAATTTATTAGTATTTACTAATAAATTGATATTAATTAACTAATGTTTGCAAGTTAATAATATTCAGTTAAATTCACAATGGGAAGATTTTACTGATACTTGACACATGAAGATATGAGGTGTAATCATCAAATACAGCGAATATTTACATTAAAATTATTACAAATAAAGGCATACCGACACCAATCCTCCTGAAAATATTCCTCCTTGATGAATAATTAAGAAAATTCTACCCCTTCCTTCAGACACACTGCATATACTTGTCACTTTCTGAAGAACTTCTGGACATCTTTTTTCATGAGTGTCTTCAGTTGTACTGTCCTGGGCACCTCAATGTCCTGAACGGATTCAAGTCAGAAGGCATTGGGACTGGTGGATACAGTATATTTGGATGCAACATAATATTTTTTTTTCAGCTTTAATTGAGTTTATTGGTACATTTTAGGGATACAGTACAGTTGCATTCATTTTTGGGATCTTATCCCTCTACATGACAAGTCTTGATTCTCATTTTTTCCCCTTATCCCTGCCCTCCCTTCACCCCCTCCTCTCCTTCCCATCTACAAACACTTTATAATTTACTTGACAGAAATTGCCATAAACAATTGATCTGTGAAGTGTGGTTGAAAAATAAGGTGAACTTTTTAGTTTAAAGAAAAAAAAATTACAATAAAAACATTGTCATTATTTCTGCTCAGAATGTAACATACCCCATCACTATGGATATTTATCCCATTGTGTTTTGGTGCTGTTTTTTAATACTTTTTCAACTTTTCAAATTTAAACATTCACCAGATATTTCATCATCAATTCTGGACAAACAAAATAAAAAAGGGAGCCTTCCCTATGCAGTGGTAGAAATTACTTCTCTGCTGAACACAGTTCATAAAGTAGGGTAACAGTACATGTTCACTTGTGGAAATATTCCTTAAACATTTCTGTATCCTGAGATTTCTCTTGGCAAGTGTCAATAAAGGAGAATTAACACAAATTAAGACAGCATATTTGGTTTTGTCCTTTCATGTCACTGAGAGGTAGTATTTGCAACCTGATCTCTTTGTCAAGATGAATGAAAAAACATTTGAAGAAGTAATATTAATGTGAAATTACAAGCAAAACATTTTAAAAGAATCATAGTCATTTAGTTTAATCTCAAAACCTATTTGATATTAACTTTCTGATTATTTCCTTTCATTCCTTTTGTGATCTCATTCTAAACCACTACCGAAATGAATATTATGTACATTTACAAAGGTAAAGTGAATATTGCAATAAATGATGTAATGTGTAAATGTGTCTTAATGACTTATTTTTTGACCATCACAAATAAAATAATTTTAAAACATAAGGACTTTTAATATTACCAAGAAACTTTACTTAACTAAGAATAAAATAATTCATAAATTTTATCAGTCATAATTTGTCTTAACACTCAAATTTAGGAAACAATAAGAAGTTAGGATATTTTAGCACTTCTTAAAAATAGCACATGATACAAAGCTTTATTATAATCGCATAATAAACTAATTATTTACATTTATTTTGCATTATGAAATTTTGGAACAATTTTCACCAATTTCCATTTATGCTTTCCACAGTTCTGGTCACAAACCAAATAGGAGAAGAATCTAATCAGATTTTCCCATAAGGTCAGTATTGAATCTAACCATTGAATTTTTTTTGGTACTCATCCAATTCAGTTTGTGACAAGAAATGAATTACAAAAAGAATGAATTAAGGTCTTGAATAGAAGTACCACTGTACTTTTATTAAATTTTGCAAAGTTCTATATTATATCAAAAGGTAGACGAGTTAGATTATTTTTGTATTTTACTGTTGTTGGGTAGAGTGCTCAGGAACAAATCCAGGTCCCACATATGCTATGTAAGCACTTTACTACTTGAATTTAATCCCAAATATTAGATCCATTTTCGCTGATCAAAAATGCCCAGACATTTACAGAAGTACAAAGATATTTGAAGCATATAAAGTAAAAATATTCAGCATTGTTGATACATATCTAATCATATGTAAATAAATTTGAAATCTCCTAAAATAATTTATGAGAATCTTCTCATTCCACGATATTTTGTTGAGATGGATTAGCTTTTAAAATATAATTTATAGGGCCGGGGATTTAGCTCAGCGGTTTGGTGGCCTGCCTTGCAAGTGCAAACACCCGAGTTCAATCCCTGGTACCAAAACAAATAAACAAACAAAAAACCCAAACAAACAAACAAAAAAACTAAAATATAAAACTAAAATATAATTTATATAAAACAACCTTTAGGTGGTGGATACTCAAAAGGCTAAGGACTTCTCTGTTAAATGATAACAACATCCACTGTGGTCATATACTGAGGTGGGTGTATAACAGAATGATTAATAGATAATAGTGAAAGGTGGAGAGGTGAAGGGAGGGCTGGAGAGTGGGGAAAATATAAGAACCAAGACCTGTCATGTAAAGGTAAAAGATCCCAGTGATGAATGTAACTCTACTGTACACTTAAAACACACCAATAAAAATGCTTTATAGGGTTCATTTCTCTATATATGCCATAAAATCACAAATAATGAATCATCATCATTTACTAGAAAAATAATAATTTACAAGAATAATGAAATTGATATAAACAATGTGCAAACAATGACAGGAACAAAACAAAAAAGGTATGATATACTATCAATAAATCACATTTTAATGCCATTATTATATTGTGGATACTGAAATATACATGTGATAAAAATAACTCAGCCTACCAAGTGACAGAAATTTAGCATTGAATATTTCCATGCTTGTATTTTTTATATTGCAAATTTTAAAGGATTAGGTTAATAATATGTGTATTTATCCAGTCTTTATATTTCATCTACTCTATTATGATATAAATAGGGGAATAAGAAACCCTTGATTACAATGAAGGATTTTTTTAAAGTACGATTGTTATGGCACTGACATTTAAATATACCAATAGAATGAGGAAATATGCTGAAAATAAGTCAATAAGTTTTACAATACGAGTTTGTTTGCAAAGAAAACTCCAAATCAGTGGAAAGTGAATGCAAATGACTCCATTACACATAATCTAGATTGAAAAGAGAATACATTTAAGGATGTAATGAAAATTGAAGTACTTCTTTAATTATCTGCATAAACTACTTAGCCATCAGTATTAAGAAAACAAACATAAAACCCTCAGTAATGCATTTTGGTTAACAATCAAGTGTTTAAGCAAGAAAACTTAGATAGCTTTCAACTGAACAACTGAAGGTCTGATCCAAACATCCCAATTTCAAATTGTTATATAGAAAGAATTTTCATTTAGAAAGAATTTGTATTGATGTTTCAATTCAGTCTTGGTATCTAGGAGGATTAAATATTAAATACTGGTAGGAGTTTAATGTTATATGATATTTTCTTTATAAGCACTCAAAACAGTATCTACAATCCAAAGGGAATATATTGTTGACTACATTCAAAATTTACATGTAATTGTGTAGAGTGCTAGGTTCACAGACAAAAATTTTCACAAGTCCATTTTATATATTTCATTAGTCCCTTGGAAGGCAGCTATGCCCACCTGTTTACCACCACTGCTCATTAGTTCTTTGAAGACTGTAGACTCAATGATTACAGGATACATTGTATGATAAGATTAAAAAATCTGAGCAGATATTTTATTCTTCCACTTTTAAATTAATTCAGATTATTGTAACATTTTTATAAGTACAATTTAAAGGGGTTGATATAAAGTAACAATATTAAATAATTGTATAACATTTTGTGTTGATATTCTTCAGGCATTTGACCTGGGATGGGAGTACACTAATCTTAAAAAATTCAAGCTTTAAGTGTTTACTATTTTTAAAGTTATAGTTTGAAAAGTGGAGAAAGACAGGAATAATTATAGAAAAGAATGACTTTATTTTGCCTTAGCTATACTTGTACATCAATTTAATTTTATCTCCATAAATATCATATAATTAAGACATTTATAATATAGTGAAACTGTTGAAAGGGTTCTTATATTCAAATAATGAAATCAAATCCCAAATCTCCCATTTTCACTCCTAAGAGCCGAAGTGAACTCTAAGAGGTATGTATCTTGTTCCTTGATAATCTTCATTACCCATTATCCAACCTAAAAGTACATTTTGAAAAATAGAAACATCTAATCTAAAGAAAATATTTTCTGTAAAAATTATCTGTGAAGTCCATGTAATACAATAAAGTAATTTATTATCTATCAAATAGCGCACTAGAAAATTTGTAAAGCTTTTTTATATTACATAAGAAAAAAACTACCTGCTTAATTTCATGACACATGTTTCACATAAAGCACAGCCTTGACACAGTAGCCTTCTGGCTAAAAATAAAGCTTCTCAATGAAAGACCTGTTTTAACTGACAGGTTACTCAAATTATTTTCAATTAATTTATAAAACTAAAATCACACAGTATATGTCACATAAACTGCAATTTCTTTGGTGACCCCTTAAAATTCAAAAGGGCAATGTTTTATTACCTTATGTTTGCATAAATCCTATTTTTTTGTCACTTATGTCTGATTTCATTGAAGTTTGATCTAATAATATACATAGGATAATTTTGATAATACACATAGGATACTTTTGCATTTAGTTAAGCATGTATTGTGAGCTAACATGTTCTACTTGGAGGAAAGTCCTATGCATTGCTGAGAAATACATCTATTCTAGGTCTTCACATAGAACACCATATATATATATATATA
>NW_022900913.1:21424708-21468099 GCF_012274545.1 Fukomys damarensis | reverse complement strand
ATATGTATATATATATATTTAAAGATTTGATTCAGCTCTGATATATTTTTTTTTTCCTTGTTAATCTGACAGTCTGTAGCAGTGGGGTACTGAGGTGCCTCATTAAGTTGCGTTATTGCTTATGTGATTTCTTTTGTCCCCTAGAGTTTTTTTTATGAATTTGGACATTCTGGTATGCTTATACTCATTTTGTCTTCTTGTTGAATATTTCCCTAAGCAATATGAATGAACTTCTTCACATCTTCTGATCAGTTTTGGCTTAAAATCCACTTTGCATAAAATGAAAATATCCATTCTTGCTTTTGTGGAGTTCCTCTTCCATGGAATATTGCTTTCCGATCTTTGATTTTCAATAAGTATATTTTCTTAGGATTAAATTTGTTTCTTTTATGCTGCACATCATGAAGTTTAGTTTATTTTTTTCTCTTTGAGTTTATTGGTACATTTTAGGTGTACAGTACAGATACATTCGTCATTGGGATCTTGTACCTTTACGTGACAGGTCTTGGTTCTCATTTTTTCCCGTAATTACTGCCTTCCCTTCACCACCTCTTCCCTATAGGCATAGGAAAAGACTTTATGAACAAATCCTCAGTAGCAGGGGAACTAGCACACACACACAAAAAAAAATCAACAAATGGGATCTCATCTTATTAAAAGTTTCTGCACTACAAAAGAAACCATCAAAAGAACTAAAAGACAACCTACAATGTGAGAAAAAATTTTACCAGCTGCTTCTCAAACACAGGACTATCATCTAGAATATTTAAATAACTCAAAAACATCAGTACCCTCCAAATATAAAGCCCCGATTCATAAATGGGCTTTTGCAATGAACAGATATTTCTCAGACAACTAAGTAAAAGCAGCAAGTAAGTATATGAAAAAATGTTCCACATCACTGGCCATTTGAGAGATGCAGATGAAAACAACACTGAGATTACACCTCATCCCACAAAGAATGGTTGCTATCAAGAAATTAACTGGCCGGGGATTTAGCTCAGCGGTTCGGTGGCCTGTCTCCCAAGCGCAAGGACCCAAGTCCCAAGTTCAATCCTCGGTACAAAAAAAAAAAAGAAAGAAAGAAAGAAATCAACCAGTAACAAATGTTGGCAGGGTTTTGGGGAGAAAAGAACCTTTCTCCATTGTTCGTGGGAGTGCAGATTTGTGCAATCATTATGCAAATCAATATGGAGATACCTCAAAGAGCTGAGATTTGAGGTTCCATTTGACAATTATTAGGGCAATGACCTTAATGTATCTTTCAAATTTCATGAATGTTTGCAAAACTTAAAATAGAATTCAAATGTTTTGTTGTAAAATACACTGATTTATACACATATGCACAAACATAGTGCATATTAAATGTATATTTGAAAATATCTGAAATAAAAAGCATGGAAAATAGATGGTCACTCTTTGTTTTGCTTTCATTTAATGTTTGTATGATGATAAATATTTTTATTAAATATTATTCAGCAAACACAATTCCCTAAGCAATGTATAAAAAGTAATACTAGTTGTCTATATGGAGTTTGGGAGTTTGGAGGTAAATAAAAACAATAACGAAAATTCAAATAAAAATCTTAATATTTGTATTATATAGTGCAATTGATACAGGAAGAAATAGTTCTGTAAATGTGGATACGTAAAGGACTCTGTTTTATAAAAAATGAAAATATAAAGCTTAAAAATTGAAGAAAGTGACTATGAAAGTATATATGCAAAGACTAAAAAAACAATAAAACAAAACAAAACAAAAAAACAACAAAAGAAAAGGGCCGGGGATTTAGCTCAGCGGTTCGGTGGCCTGCCTTGCAAGTGCAAGGACCCGAGTTCAATCCCAGGTACCCCCCCCCAAAAAAAAAACCAAAAAACAAAAACCAAAAAAAGAAAAAAACAAAGCAAAGACTACTCTAGTCATAACCATAACTAAAACAAAAGAATTAAGAAAGTAGCAAGACAAATACATTTAAGGCAGGATAAAAGTGCTAGTGTAGCTCATCAAGAGAAAGTAAAGTAGGAGCAGTATGAACTACATCTGAAATAAAATGAGGATAAAATTAAATATAATCATAGAGGCCAAATGGAAGAACTCGGTTTTATGATAAACAGAAAATTATATATAAATTTTGAGTAGTAAAATGACTCATGCTTATTTTTAGCAGGTGTTTTTATCTTTTTTTATTCAGTTTTTATTATTATGCATTTATGTTACATAAAGACTGCTCAGCATGGGAAGTTGATACATGCACATAACACCCCTCGACTCCTTTTTCATCCCTTTTCCTCTTCTCTCGCTCTGTCTGTGAAAGGTCATTAAAATACTTTTGTAGAGATTTAACTCTAGTGCCTAAATACACATATAGATTTATAGAGCACATTTACGAATCTGTGGATTACTTGTTTAATCTGACATATAATATGATATGTCTGGAGTAAGCAAAGATCATAGCTAACTATATATCTATATCTATATCTATATATGTATATATATACACACATACATGTATATATATGTATATATGTATAAACATACATATCTATGTATATACACACATATATATGTGTATATATGTATACATATACACAGAGAGAGCATACATATATATATATATATGAAAATGGAGAGAATGGAGTGTCCATGAGTAGACATAAAAATGTGGACAGAGAAGACAATTGGGGGACACAGGATCAGCAGTTTAGTTTTGCTCATGTTTAAATTGAGCTGGCTACAAAATATTCAAGTGATAGTAAGGAGTATGTAGGTAAATTTGTCTAGAATTTGTAAAACAGTTTTAGGCTAGAGGTGTGGATTTCAAAGTCGACAGAACTGTGACTTGATGAACAAATGAGGAATGTAACTTTAATATGAGAGATTTAAAGTGAGGATTATACACAAGCAAACTATAAAGTCTATGAAGTTGCAAATTCTCAAAATTCGCAGGCTTGGGGATTTAGCTCAGTGGTTCTACTGCCTGCTTTGCAAGCATAATTTCCCCAATTTAATCCCTGGCACAAAAATAAATTCAGATTTGTTCCAATTAAAATAAATGTATTTATTTAGTTGTAGTTTGCCTAAACGTTTTATAAAGTACTTAATAGGCAGTATTGATAGTAATTTTAATAGTTATTTTAATAGTATTAATAGTAATTTTCTTGTAAAATTGTTCTGTATAAAATCTGTTTTAATTAGCTTTGCATTAGTAAATTAAGAAAATTCAGAAATACAATTTTATGCCCACAAAACACACCTTCATTCTTTTTACATTCCTTCCTTCCTCTCTTGTTCCATCTCTGAATCCTCTTCACATTTGAAAAGTGTAAAAAAATATTTTACAGTACAATTATAACAAGAAAAAATAATTTTTAAAAATTAATTAAATATGTAAATCGATATTTTTCTGTAAAACCTAAATAGGAACAGCCAATAATTATATGAATAAAATTTCCATAACGTTTATCTGCATCAGGGGAATACAAATCAAAATCACAATGGGGTGCGCTTTTCCAATATAATAAAAAAATTAAACAGAACAATAGGAGTAACAGTAAAATATGTTGTAGAATATGTAGATAAATAAGTCTTCAGGCACTGCTTATGGGAATATGAAATGATCAATTCACTTTTAAAACAGTATGGAGTTCCTCAAATGTAATAAATATACTGATATTATCCTCTAGTGATACATTGAAACTTTGCACGGAAGTGTTTAGAGTAACATATTCAGAATAGCTAAAAGATGTAGACAACTTAAATGTCTGTTTGAAATGAGTGGGTACATAAAATATTGCAGATTTATTCAACAGAATGTTATTTATTTATCTAAATGAACAAAATTACTGATATATATTAGAGCAGAAAAAACTTTAAAAATGTCGTGCCAAGGGAATAAGGAAACTGGAGACCAAAGCAAAGAGAGTTAAGTGGTATGAGTTTCATCATGTGGTGCTAATTTTTTAAAATACTGACTAGTAATGTTTGCATATTTATGCAACTATACTAACAGCTATTCTATTGCACATTTAACCTGGTGAATCTCAAAATATGGCAATCCTTTTTTTAGTAAGTCCTTTGAAAAATAAATTTTAAGAAAAAAGCTTAAGCCACAGGGTTTTATCTATAGTAATATTACACATATTATTTGTGTATTGTTTTTCTTGATGTTCAGTTTTTACACATTTGTCTTCTTCTGTGTGTTGAAAAATTTTTCTCTCTATTATTTCAAGTATATTAAGAATAGAAGTAAATAAAATAAAAATGGAAGCAAGAAATGGTGCAATCATGGTACATGTACATCAAATATAAACTTTTTAGGTAATTAATTTTCAAAAATATATAAGGACAAATATTTATATATAAATCAAAATCCTTGGTGGTACATAAAGGTGTGAACAGTAATTCTTGTGTGAAGACAGGCATCTAATCTTTTGATGAATTCAACTGATATTTAACTATAACTGTATGTGAATTTACATTGAAAAATACATTGCCATAAATGCTACAATGAATGTAGTATTGCACATTTTCCATTTAATATTTACCAACTTGTATTTTAATGCTAGAAAATAATTGAGTAATTTGGTGTATTGCTATCTCTCACATAATGAACAATAAAGAAGTTTGACATATGAATTTCGATGAAATATCTATAAAACCGAAAAAACCAGGATAAGTATAAAATGATGAATTATTAACAAACATTTTCTTACTTATGGTGAAATAAAATGGTTAACATTAAAGAGTTGTTACTGATACCCAAGATTAGATTAGTGCATGATTCACCATTCACTTAAGAATTTTAAAAAACTTGTAGGCTTAGATATATGACATTTTAAAAAGACTATTTCCACCCTATCCAAATTAAATGGCTTACCATTTCCATCTAAGGCCTGGCATTTATAATACTTAACCATGACAAGATTAAGTATATCCACCATGTAAATGACATGATTGAAAATTCATTCTAAAATTTTGTATTAGAAAATTGTATCTATTTGCTAATATTTATATTATGTTTTTGTTCAAATTATTCCCTTTTTAATGTTTTTACATAGTTAAGTCAAGCAGAAGATATAATGTTGGTAGAACATATGCTTGATTAAAAAATCGCTTTTATATGAGTTCCCAAAATTTCATACTTTGAGCTGCTCTGTGGAACCAGATCTCCCCTCAAAAATTTATAACTTTTAGCAACTGAAGGGAAATATTTGCAAAACCATCTAGGTGAACCCCACTACTCATCTCTTTAAGTAGAGACATGCATCATGGCATCTTGTTTCATGGGCATTGATGCATGAGCTTCAAATACAATCAGTTTTCATGATTTTTACAAAATGGCCATGGAGATTTTTACTTCTACTTTAATACCAAATTTCCAAAGCAAAAATAAAACAAGATTTGTGAAATTTCTAATAGAAGCACAACCAAAGGCTGAATTATTACTAAAACATCTATAGAACTGCTGGTGATAATCTATTCCTTCCTGGGCTATTTTCATCTACTTTTCCTTAAAGTCAAAATTAAGGATAAGCCAATATAGTTTATATTTATCAGATAACTCATTGTCCTATAAAAAGAGGAGTTCAAAGCCTACCAAAAATAAATATTATATATTCTGTCAGCAGAAACCCTCTTACTGATATATGTATCAACAGTTTTACCCCTTATTTTAAGTAGAGAATAAATGTTTCTAAAAGGAAAAAAAAACTTCAGAAAAAAGCTATTTCCCATAGGTGTGTAGAAGATAAATCCAATGCTTAAGTGATGTGAAGATACTAGGGACAGAATAGTTTGTTTAGCCACACTATGGTAGGGACCCAAAGACTATTAGTTTTAACAGAGATGAATCATTAACATCCAAGGAACAAGTTGTTTTCCAGTTGAATTGAGCATTTAAATTGAAGTAATAAACAATTTTTGTCCTGATGACCAAAGCTATTTCTCATTGAAAGCTATGCATGTGCTCTGATGGTAATTTTATACACTGGTAAGTACAGAAGTCAATCTTGGCTGCATCTCTGATGATTTCTACTTCAATCGATGTCAATTTTCTTGAACAAACAGTAGAGAGAAGAAATGGAATAATATCAAATGTTTCATTTAGTTTTTTATTTGGTTTACTGACAGAGGTTTGGCAGAGGAGTTGTGATTTATTTCAATACCTCTGTATAACGGATTATTAAAACTTGGTTCATTTATATCTCTCAGTAAATAAAGTGACTTATCGAGGTTCTTGAATCAATAGTCTAGCCTGAATGTATACTTTCTGTTTTCCTATATTAGTATATACATGTGGTAGTATACACACTCCAAACATGGAAAACTATTCAAAAATAAAGCAAGGGAGACAGATCCTGCATAAGTGACACCTTACAATGTTTTGCCTTTTCATTAGAAAATGCTACAAGTCATTACTGTGCCTTAATAATGGCCATTTTCATTGGTAGTACATTCATGAGGATGACAAAACTATCATATTTTTATGCTATATGTCATTAAAATTTTATTTAAACCATCAAAGTCTCTATACAATATCCCTCTATCCACCTTGTACCATTCTTCCCTTCCGATCTCCATCTCAAATATTAGGGAGTCATAATTACAATTCTCTCATTCTAAATGCATCCCAGGGAGTGGCTCAAATATTGCTATAATGTTATAATTTATTTTCTATTGAATTCTGCCCATAGCTTTGCCTCAGGAAAAGTAGCCCCCTAGCTACTGAGACAAATCTAAAGTTGATCAGTTATATTATCCTCAATATGCAAATATGTTAATTTTATTTGCTTTAGTTAAATCATAAAAGTGAGCCAGAAGAAGAAATATGGGGGGCTGAGGATTTTGCTCAGTGGTTGCTCCACCTGCCTTGCAAGAGCAAGGTCCTGAGTTCGATCCCCAGTACAAAAACATACATCCCATGTCATTCTATTTCAATTACAGTGAATGAAGAAGACATTTAACAATAGTATATGTGTTTTTGTAGTCATTGGGCCATTACTTTTTTTTTCTAACTATAAAGTTTGGAAGCAGAATCTGATCTCTATTTTGTAGACCATAAAGCCTTTTAGAATAACTGAGTGAAATTGCTATAAATATATAAAATCTGAAGTAGATAACCAAAAGATAGTTCATACCACAAAGATTGAAAACCTTAGGAGCTAAGATATTATATTGGTATTTTTAACATATGTTGGCTCACCTACACTTGAAGTCAAATCGGAGGGGAACTTGAACATACATTAAAATAATTAACATAATATAATTTAAACCAAATTTTATACGTAACATTTAGAGTTAACAAGTCATTAAAATAATATATTGGTATGATATAAAGTATTTTACATTTCACTCTTCGATGGAAAACATGAAATGAAATTGAGTTTTGGAAATATTTTTCTATGAATCCATACCTTACCTATTTTTATCCTTGCTGAGGCAAAACATCAGACACCCAAAGTTAAACGAGGAAAGTTTTACTTTAGTTCACAGTTCACAAAGTTTTCTGTGCATAATTCAATGTCATGGCAAAAAGACATGACAGAAAAAGCAATATTTGGCAGGCAGATGGTGCCAATGAAGTAAGCTGTCTAGTAGTCAAACAGCAGAAGCAGCCTATCTCTGAAGAGCCTAACCTATGACTACATGAAGATTTGGGGGACATCTATAACAAGCTCACTAATGTTTTGTTGTTGCAAATTTTATTTTTGAAGAAAAGCATATCTCTAATTTTATTTTTTAAAGCATTTCAAGTATAGGAAACTGAGGAGAACACACAGAAAGTTCTTATATACACTCATATTTTGTATTTGTATTTTTTCTCATCATTTTTTCTCGTTAATAATTAATACTGTGATGATTTTTAAAAAATTTATTTGTACATATATACCTTAGTAAGTACTATCCCTCATTCATATCTGATTTTTTTCTTTATATTATTGAGTCTTAACACATGCATGCTTATCTTCATCCCCCATTAGTGTATCACACAGAATACTTTCACTGCATGGGTAAGGCCCTGTTAACTATACATCTTTTATTTCCACCAAATCTTTGTTTTCCACCAGGCACTTTAGTATTTCCATAGATTTCCTTAAACATCATATAATATATTTGATTTTATACAACAAATAACATTTTCTTCATTTTTCACATATCAATATGCCTTCAGAATTTCTCCATTTTTGTGAGTTAATAATTAATTCTTCTTTCTCACACGTGCATATTCTGTTGTATTAACATGTCACAGTTTGTTTAGTCAATGACTTATGAAACTACTTCTTGACTCCTTTTAATCAAATAATTGCCTTGTTGATCATGAAGAAAGGTGCCATAAATATTAGCAGTCAGGCTTTTGTGTTGACATATGTTTTTAGCTTCTTTCAGTTAACATCGAGGCCTATGATTGCTGTATCATAGAGTAATGGGATATTTTGTCTTCTAAGATCTGCCCTACTGCCTTCTAAAGTCAGTACACCACTTTGTATCCCAATCGGTATAGTGAATGAATGTGTCTGTTGCTCCACTGCAAGTTATGAGCAGAGATGTGTGAGGCACATGTGAGAATATATTTTAAGGATCTGAGATAATGCTGGAAGGAATATGAAGCTGGATCTGATGGCTTCCTTTAGGTGTATTAAGCAGATTTGATGTAATAGCTCTTCTTTTGTTTTTAATACAAAGTGTTGACTTTATTTTTTGGGTAGACTGCTACATGGATCAAAAGGTGACACACTGTGATGGAGTTGAAGATTTCTAATATACCTTGGTTTATTATTAATGAGGGTAGTCAGAGCTCCTGTAAATGTGAATGCTCAAGTGAATTTGCCAAGTGAAATTTACCCTTCCATACCCATAAGGTCCAGAAAATGCCCCTTCCGTAATACTTTTAGAAACAGATTTGTGAAGGAAATACCATCATCCTTGAAGAGGTCTATTATTACACTTATCTGTGATCTAAGTCTTTGAGTGGGGCTCGTAGTTACTCAGTTTAAAAAATTAAATGTGATGCATGTAATTAGATCCCAAATTGTCAGTGGCCAATTGGCAGCAATCAACCACCAAAGGCAAGCAAGGCATAGCATAACGGAAAGCATACGGCAAAGCAATTAACAAAATGTTCTGACTCATACACACTTACAACACTGCTAATCATGATGTCCCAGAAGTAAAATGAATAGGCAGCCTACTAAATTTTTACTGGATCTATATTAGCAGAAACATTTCAGGGCTAAAGAATAAAAACTTATTTCAAATTATAGCAACACTATCAGTTTCTCACAGCAGAGAAACTTTTCAGCATTTACATGCGTGTCCCATTTATTTCGGTTAACAGTATGGTCTCAATGTGCATCCACCAAAATTTATAATAGATAATGTGTAATAGGAAGACAAGATCTGAAGGAGAAATGGAAATAGGGAGTGGTAGTGGGGAAAAAGAAAGAAGGAAAAGAAAATATGAGAAAAAAGAATAAATGGAAATGAAGCTTTTGTAAATTGGGAGGGGTGGCGTAGTGGAAGGGAAGGAAAATGGGAAAAAACAAGCACCAAGATATATCATGTTCAGGTACAAATTACCAATGCTGAATGCGATTATAATGTAGACCTAAAATGTACCTATAAAATCAGTGTGTAAAAAAACCAAATTATAGGAACAGAAAAGCATCTCACCCAATTCCCAATACTTGAGCCAGTTTCCAAACCTAGAACTCATAGTATGAAGGGGAGACTAGGTCACCCTTAGAAGGGCTCTACCAAAATATTAGACTGTTAATCTTCCTCATATCATTCCCCAAAGGGATCAACAAAGTTTTATTAGGCTACCCATTGAGAAAAAGGAAATAGTCACTACATTTCAAAATAACTGGATGTTGGTTCCGAACTGATGTTGATTCCAAGAAATCTGAAACTTTAGTGTGTCCCACTAGTAAGGATAGGAGCCTAAGATCAGGTCATCAATTCAGTTTTATCTAGGATCTGTCTCATAGCAGCATGGTAGTGGCATAGAAACAGACATATATTAACTGAATAGAATAGACAGACTATTAATGAACCATATATTGTTCAGAAAGGTGCTAAGAATATTCTTTGAAAAATGACAGTCTCTTCAATAATTGGAACCTGGAAATTAGATATCCACATGTATAAGGGTGAACCTAGGTCCAGTTATAAAAACACCGATGGCCAATATTTGATTTTCACATGATGAATCTTGATCCAGAAAAGATAGCTGATCTAAGCTGCATTTTTACCTAAAAAACTGTGAAAATATATTTATACTGGTCTGATCTACCAAGTGTATGACAAGGTTTTTCTGGAAGCAATGGGGTATTTAACCATCTGATGACACAAACGAGTCATATGGATCTGAGACTACAAAATAAAATAATTTGAGTCAGTCTTATGGTTCTTGCCAAAGTGAAAATCTATACTCAAAATTATTTCTGCCTATAGACATTTGAGTTATAGACAGGCTAACAAAATCTACTGGCAGCAAATGAGAAAAGGTTCTGAGATACACTAACTATAGAACTTCACAGAGCAAAGAGTTATAGAGTATGACATTATTTTACATCAGGAGGAGGCCAAGGAATGGTGTATATAATGTTATTTATAGGAAAAAATACTTAGAAGGGCGATATTTTTGTCTTTATCTTTGCTAAAATACTATGATAAAAAGATAGAGCAGAGTTTTCATATGTAGAAGTAGAAGCATATTTCTGGTTATAAATGTAGAATATAATCACATTTCTATAGTTTATGAATGGAATCAACTTTATATTTCTATTAAGTTTATTGGTACATTTTAGGTATACAACTTGTGGACATTCATCACTGGGAATTTGTACTTTTGCATAATATATCTTGGTTCTTATTTTTCCCAATTCTCCTGCCCTCCATTCAAACCCTCCACTCCTCACTATTTACAAGAATTTCTTTCTGTTTTTTCCTTTTCTAATATTTATTCCTTTCCGATTCCCTACCCCTCCCACTTTCCCATCCTCTTTTGCCATTATTTTGCTATTTCATATAATCTACTTTACACATTGATCCTTGTTTACATTTTCAATTTCTCACACCAGAGAAACTATTCAATATTTACATATGTGTGTCTTATTTATTTCACTTAGGAGTATGGCCTCAATGTGCATCCATTTAGCAAAAAATGTTTCTAGTTTCTCATTCTTTAAGGCTGAGCAGTACTCCATTTTATTAAAAACCAAAGAAACAACAAAAACAATTTTATCCAGTTATAAATTGATGAGCATTTGGGCCGATTCTAAGTTTTAGGTATTACAAACTGCGCTGCTATAAATATGAGTGTACACAAACACCCAGTCCAAAAATGGGTATCTGAAATGAACAGATATTTCTCAGATCAAGTAGAAGTAGCAAATAAACATACCAAAAAATGTCCAAAATCACCAGTCATTCAAGAGATCCAGATGAAAACACTGAGATTCCACTTTACTTCAAAAATAATAGCTGCTATCAAGAAATCAACTAATACAAATGGTGGCAGAGTTGTGGGGGAAAAGGAGCCCTTCTCCACTGTTGGTGGAAATGTAGACTGATGAAACCACTGTGGAAATCAGTATGGCAATACCTCAAAAATCTAAGATTAGATGTTCCATTTCATCCAGCTATTCCCCTGCTGAGTCTCTTACCAAAAGAATTAACCGGGTTCTCATAACTCCCTCTCCTATCTGATGTATGTATTTTAGAATTTGTGGCCATTTACTAAATGTTACAATTTATGAGCTAATGCCCAATGATGTAAAAAAAATGTCTTGAAGGACTTTTTATCTGTTAATAATATATGAAATACCCATCCTATGATCAAATATATTTCATTCTTGAGTTCATAAATAAATCCAGTATTTCAGAGAATTTAGAGAAAGCACAAAATGCAAAGATCCACTACGCGTATATATTTAAACTGCATCTCAACCTGCCAAAGATTAAAACTAGACCCTTATCTTTCTCCATGCACTAAATTAAAATCCAAGTTGATTAAAGATGTAAATATTAAAATAGACACACTAAACTTGCTGGAAAATAAGTTAGGCAGAACTCTTGAAGACACTGGCATAGGAAAAGACTTTCTGAACAAATCCTCAGTAGCACGGAAACTAGCAGAAAAAAAATCAACAACTGGGATCTCATCTTATTGAAAAGCTTCTGCACTGCAAAAGAAACCATCAACAGAACTAAGTGACAACCTACAATGTGGGAAAAACTTTTTACCAGCTGCTCCTCAGACAAAGGACTATTATCTAGAATACATAAAGAACTCAAAACAATCAGCCCCCCAAATATAAAGACCCAATTCAAAAATGGGCATCTGTAATGAACAGACATTTCTCAAAGAAGTAAAAGCAGCAAGTAAATATATGGAAAAAATGTTCCACATCACTGGTCATTTGAGAGATGCAGATGAAAATAACACTGAGATTCCACCTCATCCTACAAAGAATGGCTGCTCCTAAGTAAAATGAATAAGTCACACATGTATAAATACCAAATATTTCCTCTGGTGTGGATAACTACAATAATACTTAAAATCCTAATGAGATAATTGACCATGTGAAATAGGAAGAAAGGGGCTAAAGGTGTAGGGAAAATGGAAAGGGTAAGGGAAAAGTAATAAGGGAAAAGAAAAAAATGTGATAAAAAGAAAAGTTGGAAATAAAGTGTTTGTAAATGGGGAGGGTAGGACAGGGTGAAGGGAGTGCATGGACAAGGAGAAACAAATGAGAACCAAGACTTGTCATGTAATGGTACAAGATCCCAATAATGAATGTAATTGTATTGTATACCTAAAATGTACCAATAAACTCAATAAAAGAAAAAAAATAAATATTAGTGCCATATAAAGTATTGAGAATCTGTGATGTAGTGATATATAATATTATGTCATAGAATATTTCGTCAATGAACTGGAAGAAAGAAAAATTTATAGTACTGGAAAAATAATCACTTTCCAATATTTGCATAGATATTTTTTAGTGGGGTTTAAATTTTGGTTCAGTTCATGTAATAGACAAGAAAGAGCTTTACAGAAAAATATTGATTATTGTAGTCTCACTAAGGATAGAATATACCTATCATTACAATTTTGCTTGTTTTCGTTTTTGTTTGTTTTTGGTGCCAGGGATCATACTGTGGTCCTTAGCTTCCAAGGCAGGAGGTGAAACCAGAGCTAAATCCCCAGCCCTCATTATAATTGTAAATATGTGTCATGGAAGTTACCAAGAAATGCTTTCGTAAGGGTGATTGAATACACTTGTCTAAGGAAAGAAATCAAACTTTGCAGTTATTTTCTAGTTGAAGATTAAAGTTAAAAGTAATTTTAATGTTATAATAGAAATATACAAATGACATAAAAATTCTAAAGTTAATGCTCAAGCTGGATTTTCAAAATTTAAATGGATTGTCAATGTGCCATATTTCAAAATTCAATGTCTTTTTTTTCTTCAGTATTGGGGACTGAGCTCAGGAACTTATGCTTGTGTGGCATGTGTGACACCAATAAGCCAAATCTCCAGTCCCATTAAAATATCTATTTAGTAGACAGTATTGCTATTTGTTAACTAAAATTGCCTTAAATTTATATACTTATTATTATATATTATATATTATCTATATATTATAATGTACATGAATGTATGCATATGTACACACATAAGCATTATCTTACTGAAACTCTGAATTAATTATATATTTCTAGGTGGTACAATGAAGATGTAGATGTAATTTTAAAATATCCATTATTTTATGTTTAATTGTTACAAAAATTATATATTTTCATTAGATGAAGTTTAATAGATAATGTGACTTCATCATTACTAGAAGAAAAGAAAAGAAAGGATAGGAAATTACCCAGAGGAATTAATATCTACTATTACAGGTTGACTTCCAGTTCAAGCTATATTTAAGAGTATTAAAAACATACAGAATAAGAATATAATATTCAGTAAACATGCAAATCAAGGTGGTCAAATTAATGAATTAATTATAAATGCCTTGAGCATAAATTAAGATTAAAATGAGCCAAAAAAGAAGTATAACAACTAAATCACTTCATATTAGTACACAACCTATAATATTTCCAAAAATAAAGAACAGAATTAACAATATAACCATTTTAGAGCTAAACTTTCAATTAATAAATATTTATTTTTTCCCCAAATTAAATTACACTTCAAGAGAACACTTGAAATTTTCATTAACAATACAGATATTTAGAATATTTTTGGGGTGCAAATATTTTGCAAGATGATTTTGAAATATAAAATATGCACCAAAGTATCACAAATATATACATAAGAAATAAATTAGACTTGAGCATAAACAGGCCTAAAGGAAATAGCTCTTAAAATTAAAAAAATCACTATTTGGAAATGACCTGTTCTAAACAAAATGCTCAAAAATAGAACCCCTTCAACCAGTAAAAATATTGGAATCTTTATCTAATTTTAATTGAAGAAATCAACTATCTTGATATAAAAAAGAAGAAAATTAAACGAATCCCATATCAAATTTTAATAGTTACACAGACTGCAGCAACATCAATAGATTTTTGTCATTGGAACCTGAACCTGTTTTGTAAGATAAGTAAGAGAAAGAAACGGTAAATTGAATTTTAGAATAATTTAAAGAATTCATGGACTATAAGACTCTGATGTCATGAGAAATATCAAAGATGGAGACTTTGCAAAATGGCTCATGTTCATTAAAATAAAGTTTCAAAGGAAACCGTTTATAGAATTAAAGTCTTGTACATTCATTTGAAGCACTATCATATTCTCGTCCCTGAAATTTTACATGCTAAATGACACTCCTTACCGTTGCTCTTGACAACTACTTGCTTGGTATCTCCACCAACTTCTCCAAAAAGACATTGTCTTAGATGTAACTGTTTCCACAAAATCTGATGAGTTTGTTCATAGCTGAAACTTCTAGAAGGCAGTTGGATGGATGAAAGGAACACTCTTTTGGCTTTAATTTCCAGCTGAACATGCTGCTGAAAGTTGTGGCCTGCATAGAGGAGAAGGATTATTAGGGGTCTGTTCCGGATGATACATCCTTTGCTGCAGCCCTTTTGCTTTCTGTTTGGGCAGCTATACACTTAGTATCTTTCTTCTTCCAGGCCCTTCTGCCATGCCAGTTGTGTCTTGAGGCCAGGTAGGCATGGACTAAGCATTCTGAAAAGTGATCAAAAATAAATCTTTCTGGGCCAGGGGTTTGGCTCAGTGGATCCACCTCCCTGCCTCCCAAGCTCAAGGGCCCGAGTTTGATCTCCAGTACCAAAAAAAAAAAAAAATAAGTAAAGTGCACAAAATTAATCTTTGCAACTTTAAATTGTATAAGTCAGGAAATTTGTCCCAGAAAAAGAAAGGCTAATATACATTACTCAGAAAAACCGAGGAATATATTATATCTGTAAACATGATAAAACATGAATGTGATTATACAATGTGATTATACTTAACTTTGTATTCTCTACATTCCCAAATTAAATATTTTCTGGCTTTTCTTTTTTTTTAATCTCTGGATTTTCATAGACTCACAGCCCGATCAAATCTGAGTAATACATTATTTTATTTTATTATTTATCCACGCACGTATAATTCATGGGACTATTTTAGCTGACTTACACATTCACAGCTAAAATAATTCTGAGATATTTAATGGTATTGGATTCTAATAAAATTGGAATTATTTAATTCTTACATTGCATTTAATGCACATACTTAGAAATCTAATTGCTTGTTATTCCTTAACATGTATAGGACCCATCACTGTATTTACATATTAGTCTCATAAAATATATAGATAGATAGATACATAATGTTTATAAATTTTAAAGTACATATTGGACAATAATGTCAGATGACATATTTTATCCATTCCAAATAATACTTTTTCTCTTTTCTGGCTTTATTGTATTGCACAGAACCTTAAGTACATTATAAAAGAGTGTTAGTGATCACAATCTTGTGTCATCGCAAACTCAAGTTTAGAATGCTTTGAAAGAATATCAATATTTTATTAATAAATCTATACTTGATATTCATGCATAGATATGCATATGCTTTAGTTTAATAATTTTATCAATTTTCAATTTGAACACACTCTATTTCCTTCTGTATCATCTGAAATAATCACTTTATTTTCCATAGTTTTGGTAAATAATATTGGTTCATTTTGAATATCTAACCAAATTTTTAAAAATATTAAATCTAAGTTTTATATATTATTTAGCCACGTGTATGTGTTTACACATATGTGCAAACACAAAATGTTAGGTATGCATCAGCTTGTGAACATTGAATTTAATAAATTTATGGAACTATTCATATTTTGAGGGCTATATATTTGATTTAAAATTCTGGCCCTTAATTTTATATTTAATGTAATTATTTTATAGTCTTACCTTTATGTTACTTTTCTTATACCATATTGCAATTTATTGAAAATATTCCTAAATTGTTCACATGAATAACTACCTTTGTGTATATTTCTTTTCTTTTCTTTCCTTTTCTCTTCTCTTCTTTTCTTTTCTTTTCTTTTCTTTTCTTTTCTTTTCTTTTCTTTTCTTTTCTTTTCTTTTTGGTACCAGAGATCAAATTTGGGACCTTGCACTTGCGAGGCAGGTGGTGGCACCACTGAGCTAAATCCCTGGCTACCCTTTTACATTTTAGATTTTTCTCTTTCTTTAAAATTTTTGCTTTGAATAATTTAATTCCACCAAAACTGACCATTTGTATGATTTTACATATCTTTCCATCTAATATTTTATTCACTTATTGATACTAGGGATCAACCTCAGGACCTTGAGCTTGCAAGGCAGGCACAGTGCCAAAGAGGTAATTCTCCAGTCCTCCATCTAATATTTTTGTTGTCATCTACCTAAAATATGTACACCTATATCAAAAGTTATCTAAACATTTCATGCTTGATTTATAAATATAGAGGGGAAATTTTCTTTTATCTTTTGTTCACACAACTGTAATCAGATGATTTGAATAGCAAATTATTATATTATTATTTTCCCTAGGATATAGTACATTGAGGTTAATATTTTCATAATTCATTTTACAATATTTCCCTATTGTCCTATATTTCAATTACTTGAATCCTCATTTATGTATTTATCTGTGCAATATCCTGCAAAAAAATTTAACCTTTTAGTGCCCATAGGATCTATTTTTTATATTGTTTATTAATTATTCCTTAAGTGTTATAAATAGGACACACATGTATAAATACTGAATAGTTTCTCTAGTGTGAGAAACTGAAAATGTAAATAAGGACTGAAAGGTATAATAGATTATGTGAAATGGGAAAAGTGACAAAAAGGAAGGTAAGTGGGAGGGGTAGAGGAAAGGAAAGAAGGGAATGGAATCAATATAAGAATATGAAAAATAAAAAACAGAGTCTTTGTAGATTGGGATGGAGGGAGGGGTTGAAGGGAGGGAAGGAAAGGGGGAAAATATAAGAACCAAATATGATTATGTAAAGGGTTAGAAATAGGGCTTTTCGGAAGGCGAATGGATCATGGGGTCACTGTAACTGATACACTGTGAGGAGGAGAGTCTGGTCAGAACAGGAAAATCATAGGAGTGGAACCTAGAAAGACATAACTCCCTTCACAATTAGTCACTTCTCTCTCTCTCTCTCTCTCTCTCTCTCTCTCTCTCTGTCTCTGCTTTCTGGCCACCATCACATGATTAACATTCCCCTAGTAGTCCCTTCTCTGCTATTTCTGCCACGGATCCAGCAATGAGCTTAACTCTTTCCCCACATAAGCCTCTCCTCCTTTAATTTTTGATGGTAAATATTGGGTCTTGGCAATGGGCAAAGCGACCAAGATACATTCTGAAAAACCTTTTGTATGTTCCATTTGACCTAGTTACTCAACTTAGATTTTCACTTACTAGAAAGTAAAACATACATTTTTTAAAATATGCCTAATAGAGATCATATGAGTTTTGTTCTAATAACTTAAATCTGAGGGAATGTCTATTGTCCAATAACATTCGAATACATAAATATAATATTAAATAACATAACTACTAATAGAGGCAACTTGAGGTGGCAACTGCCTGGGGAAAAATGTAGACCTGTTGGGGAGAGCATGAAGAGAGAAATACAAAAGGAACCTGAAGGTTTTCCTGGACTGAATTGTGTGCCCAAAATTAATATTACAATGTACTAATTTATAATACTTGTTACTGTATTGAAGATATGGTTTTCAATCACATAATCAATTTGAATTAAGTGATAAACTTGTACCACAATTCAGTTATTCTTATAAAAAGAAAATAAAAATGCAGAATCAAGGAAAGAGATCCATTTCAAGAATCAGAGAAAAGATGATCTTCTAAAAGACAAGCGAGATATCTCAGAAGAAACCACGCTGGGAACACCATGGAAATGGAGTTTTCGCTTCAAAAAGCTATTGGAAAGTCTATGTTTGTATTTTAGGCCTCCCAGCTCTCTGTATTATTGCAGCAATGCTAGAAAACTAATAGAACTAAGATAGATAAACTTAAATATTGATTGAAATGATAAATTCATGGCTGCACATAAATCTCAAAACCTTGCATGTTGCAAAATTTAAGTATCTGCAATTAATTTTTGCCAATTTTCATCCATAGAACTGTTTAAATTATAACAAAATCAAAGAAAATGTTTCAAGTAAATATTCATCTCTCTATATTCTGCAACATATAAAAATGATGTTTCAAAAGCCTTTTTCTATATGTATGTATGTATGTATGTATCTATCTATATCTATGTATCTATATATCTATATCTATAAACACACACACACACACACACACACACATGTGCATGCCCAGCTGTGGCATGGGTATTTCTGGGTAGCATTCAGCCATTATGTAATAATAATAAAAAGAAAATTTTACAACTGAATGATTTTTTAATGTTTTGCATTTGAATCATTTTAATGACATATGAAACACAAATTAAAATTGAAATCTAATCTCTATGTAAATAGCAGCTAATATCATTGTTTTACTTAAAATACTATCAAATCAGTATCATGCCAGAGTTCTTTTGTGAGGTAAG
This sequence comes from Fukomys damarensis, assembly GCF_012274545.1. Taxonomy (NCBI): domain Eukaryota; kingdom Metazoa; phylum Chordata; class Mammalia; order Rodentia; family Bathyergidae; genus Fukomys; species Fukomys damarensis. The sequence goes on along the minus strand of NW_022900913.1, from coordinate 21,449,000 downwards.
CAAAGTAAAACTTTTGGAATCAGATATAGTTCACTACTTGATTCTAACCATTCTAAAAAAGCCCTAAATGTTTGGCTCTTTCAAAATTAGAATGGATGAAAGTAATCTACTGCTAAAAGTTGACATTAATTATTACATGGTCTGTCATCTTTGCCTAATAAAAATTTCATTTTCTTCTAACCTTCTTACTGTCTCTTACCTCTCTGTTTGTGTTCTTTTTTCTTATTCTCTATCAAGTGCCTAATGTTTGTGAATACTGATTTAATTTAATTTCCTCAGAAGAGTCTCATTATTCCTCCTTATCTTCTGTTTTCTAAGCAAGGTGCACTCACATCTTTGGACAGCATCATACAATGCACTGATTAATAAGGCTCTTAGACTTTAAAATGTCATTTAAAAAGATAAGTGATGAGTGATCCATTTTTAGTTTTCAATGTATGGAAAGTATCTTAGTTTATTCAATAGTAATCAACAGCCTCTGCACTGTTATTTACTGATTGCTATTACATCTTCCTAAGGGGCTTGAGTAGAGATTAAGTGCTTCATAGAAAAGTTACACAGACTGAGCCTGAAGGGATTGCATAATGAAGGTAAAATTAGAAAGATGGTGCTTTGACATCTGTAGGAATCACATTTTGCAAATATAGCTTAACATTCTGGGATTTTTTTTTTCCCCTTCACATTCAGACATGCTGAATGAGATTGTGGGAGTTCAAGCATTAGCATGGGTTTTCACAGAATAAATTCATGTCTCCTTCTCAAGTAACTTGCAGACATGATTTTCAAATACTGCTGGATGGAAATAGGTAGAAATCACACTTTTTCTCAGTAATACAGATGTTATCAGATGACTTGGGCTCATATTCTTTTTTTAGCAAAAGTAAAATCAACCAGGAATATAGTTAGGAACAGACTCATACTGACAACAAATTCCATTTTCTTTGAGCCCTGCAAATTATATTAGAGCAACACAAATGAATATTATTTCAAATTGAAAATCAAAAACAAGGCAAGAAATGCATCATGAACCAAGCACTTCCAGGAAAATAAAGATATTTTCAAAAACTAAACTTAACAATAAATAAATGAACAAAGCAAAAGACAAAAAAAATTCTAAAATCTTAATTGAGTGTATGTCTAAGGGTATAGATTTTATTGAAAAGCATGTATTGGTTTTTCATCATAATTGCAATAAATGAGCATAATATTATGAGAATTCAATACAAATATATATCAGTTTAGGTGCAGTTCTATGACAAGTTTTGACATAAATCTAAACTACTCTAAGATGTAAAAATATATTACCATATGTGCTTAATTATAATAATTTTTAATAATTAGACTCTGATTGCTTTAAACAACTCACTAATATAAATCTTTTAAAAAATTAAAAATGGATCAATATTTCCCAATGTTCATTTTAACATATGAAAATTATTATTATTGTTTTAAAGTATTTTAAAAATGAGTTTATGATTATTGCAAGTAAAAATATTTTCTACCATTATTTTTCTTTTTCTTTTATATGTAGGAAAAAGACTACAATTGGCAAATGCTTGAACTTTAAAAGTTAGAAGGTCAACAGCAAAAATAAAATAATAGTAATTTTTATGCAGATTTTAGTGCTTAAAATATTCTAATTCACCACTTTTCAATTGATTGTAGCTAAGTGAATAAAATACATCTAAAATATGCATCTTAATTTGTATGTGTCCTTATTTCAATTAGTATAAAACATTTTTTTGTAAGAACATTTCATGGTGTGAGCAAGCTACATAGCCTTCTTTTTTCAGATAAACCTTAAATTTTACAAGACGTGATACATGGGATAAAAGTTCTTTGAAATGACACATGTTATATTCTTCTTTTGGTTATAGAATCATACATTAATATAAGCATATTTCTGAGGAAACATTAACAGTATCCATTTACAATTGTTTACTTCAATATTCCTCAAATTCATTTCATTGTGAAATAGTTTTTCACCCAATGATTATTCTGCAAAGATAATATTCTAATAAACAGAATGTAAGAAATGCTGAATTTTAAAAAAAATTATGAATTAAATAATGTAACGTGGGTATGTTAAGCAATAGCTATTATGAGTTCAAAATCACCTTTTCTTACATATAATTTATTTAGCTATAAAACAGGTATAAGAATACCTATCACATAAGACTATGGTAATTAATATGTACTACATATATTTGTGTATTTAATTCTTACTTAAAGATCAGTAATATTTCAAATTTTATTTATTAAAATACACATACATAACCATTGTTGAAATGAAAGTAAATCAGAAGTTCCTGAAATTTTACTGCATAATTTTAATCCAAGTTCAAAAGAAACATACTCTAAGTGATGCACATTTCCAATTCTATTTTATTACAAAGTCAATTAATAAATTCAGCACTTTCTTCTTCTGCTTTTATTTACATAATTATTGCTTTATTTTTCATGTTTTAGGGCTAGTTTTCACACTAATTACATTATCAAAGAATTTGTAATAATAGTATGGTGCTATTTGCCTTATGTTGAACACTTCCTTGATTTTTATCATTGAGAATGACACGTGTTTAATTGTAATAATTGTATTATAATCTATTGCTACCTTTGCATTGGCATGTGAATAAAAAATTATTAAATAGTGGAGGATGGGGGGAGGGATGGTAGGGGTATGGAGAAAATAAAAGAACCAAGATACATAAGAAAAGCCTTTATGAAAAAATCCTCAGTAGCACGGGAACAAATAATCAACAACTACAATCTTATCTTTTTAAAAAGCTTCTGCACTGCAAGAGAAATCACCAGCAGAGCTAAGAGACAACCCACAATGTGGGAAAAAGTGCTTACCAGCTGCTCCTCAGACAAAGGTCTACTAACTACAGCATATAAAGAACTCAAACAAATCAGACCCCCAAACACAAAGACCCAGTTCCAAAATGGGCATCTGAAGCAAACAGACATTTCTACAACAAAGAAATAAAAGCAGCAAATAAATAGATGAAAAAATGTTCAACGTCACTGGTCCTTCAAGAGATGCAGATGAAAACAACACTGATAAGTCATGTAAAGGCACAAGATCCCAATGATGAATGTAACTGTACTGTATACCTAAAAAGCCCCAATAAACAATGAAAAAATATTAGCTAATATCAAAACAATTAGAAAACAGCCCCCCAAATCAAAGCATATTGTATTTTTGATCATTTTGAAATGTTGGAAATGCTAACAACATTTAGATTATAATGGACCAATGATAAGCAATTCACAAATAATACAATTTTCTAGAAACGAATATTGACTTAGAGTAAAATTACATAGTATCATGAAGGGAAATTAATGATAATATGATTTATCAATCTATCCATTCTTGCATATATATGTACTTGTAGTTCCTATTAATCTATACTTAGGTAAATACTTAAACACATAAAAATAAATATCAAAAATTTTCTTTCTATTTATAAATACAACAAAAAATAAAGCATTAAAATCAGGGGGTAAACATATCTGAGATTATGCTATATGAATTCTATTAAGAATGACTTTTATGACAATGTCGTTTTAAGTTATATAATTAGTAATTCTGAAGCTTCCATTAAGCACTAGTTTAAAATAAGAGAGAGCAGCTAATATTGTAATCATAAACAAAATAACTTGGAAAAGAATCTGATGAAACTCCTAGTAGTAACATTGTAAATAAATGGAGCTAATTAAAAGTGTTCATTTTTTAAAGGTTAAAATCCTAAACACTATAAAATTTTACACAAATAAAGGTAACTTGACAAAAGTAGCTTTGAATAATTACTGTTTTTATGCACACTGGGCTGAATTATATCCTAGGATAGATACACACACACACACACACATATATGTATATTTATATATATATATATATGTTTATATATATATATATATAGAGAGAGAGAGAGAGAGAGAATTGTCATTAAATTTATAATATTTATTTTGATGCAGATGAAATGACATAAAAACAACAGAAACAGAATTCTATAATGCATGTTTTTAATTAAGTTAATGTTCCTTTAAACCTTATTAGCATGATATTAAAAATAACATGTTCAACTTCTTGAAGAATGTCTATGAATGTGAAAGCACCTACTAATGCTTAGCCTAACAAACCATTTATTGAAAAACAACTTAGAAGACACACAATTTCTTGAACTGATTATGAAGAAATATTGAGTTAAAATTCCATTTTAATTAAGTGCTTATTTTAACATACATATATTTCATATAAATACAAAGATAATGTAGAGATAATTATGTACATTTATTTACTGTGAATTATAAAATAGTGCTATTTATGTTGTGTCAATTTCATTAGGCCTCCATTGATCCACATATCTGGTTAATATTATTTCAAGCTTTTTATGCAAAGGTGTTTGCAAAGTAGATTTGTATTTGCTATAGTAGACTTACCAAAGAAGATTGCCCTGCCCCAAAAGATGGATGTCATCCACTTTAGGGCTTGAATTAAAAGATAGAAGAAGCAGGGATTTGCTCTTTTTCTGTCTCACTGCTTGAATGGGATATGAATTTTCCCCTGTCCTGCCTTGGTTTTCAGCTTATGGTCTGATGAAAAATTTCATCCCCAGCTTCTCTGCAAATGAAGATGACTGGTCCTGAGATTTTTTACTTTTTATAATTATAACAGCTAATTCTTAAATATATACATATGCCCCACACATATACACCACACATATTTTTATTGGTCTTCATCCTGAAAATCTTGACTAACAAATTACCTTAGGTATATATTAAAATGATATTCTGGGTTCATTCCTAGAGTTTTGTGTTTATTAGGTTACAAGGGAAACTGGTTTTCTAGCTTGTGTTCAGATATCTCCCCAAACCCTCATGCGGTCATAAGTGAGGCTTTTAGGAGATGTCTGGATCTTGGGTGTGTTGTGCTGGGATTAAGAGTGCCCCATCCTAGGTTTGGGTGGAATTAGTAGGTTTAGAACCCGGATAGAATAGAGTGGACCCATGACTTCTGAATTCAGTTCATTTATGAGGGTTTGTTGTAAGTCAAGCCAGCCAATTAAAGGCTCAGGCTCCTTTGCACAACCTGTAATGTCTCTCTCTTGAATATAGGCAGATCTCAGTGTCTTCAGAGAGACAATGGCCTGGGATTTCTCAATCAGTCTCATAAAGAAATTATGCTTTAACATTCCTTCAAGAATTCTTTAAAGATTAAATCTGTATCTGAGACCATCTGGATGCACAAGAGGCCAGCATCTGGTCATATTGCATGACTTTGGCCACAAGTTAAAACTAAAACTCCAGTCATAACCCAAGCTGTTCTTGTGTCAGGCTGGCCCTAATTCAAGGGTGCACAGAATAAGGGATATGAAGAAGCTGCTGCTCCTTTTGCTGCTGCTTGCTGCTTTGCTGTCTCCTGCCTGCTTGCCATGGTATATTTCTCATCTGAGATGCCCTTCTGCCATGCCACCCTGTTTTGGAGCCAGCCCACCACCATGAACTGAAACCACTGCAAACTTTGAGATAAAATAAACTTTTCCTCCTTTAACTTTGGATGTTGGGTATTTGTCACAGCAATGTGAAAATTGTCTAAAATAGACAGGAACATGTTTTAAATAATTTTTCCAGGTGATAATTATGTTCACTTTACCTGAGCACACAATCTCAATAAAAATTACTAAATTACATTACTCAGTTCAGTTGTGAAAAGGTTCTGAGTAAATTCCATTCACTAGATTTCAAATATAAAGACTGTATTATTTATGTCTATTGTCTGGGATTATTTTAAGAGTTGAATGAAGGAAAATGTACACTGACGACAAATAAAATATTTGTGAAATTATTTTTGTGTAATACAAAAATGATCTATATTGGAATATTTATGTCTATTATCTAAGACTTTTCTAACCACAAATGTCTTATGTTGATATAAATGAATAAAGAATTTTGGAATTCCATATAATTAGCTGCTATTCATTGCTTGATTTCAGAATTATTGAAATGATTGTTTTTAGTAAAAGTGAAAGCATAATAACTATCCTTAAAAAGATAGAAATAAGCCCTAATTACAGAACTCAGTAATAAATTTATTAGTTTTATATATTCAAACAAGTGTTCTTTACAGCAATTTCTTCTTATTTGCACTAATCTTTTTAATTTGCAAAGAATTAGGCAATATTTGTAACATCCTTGAGCAAATAATTCTTGCTTTCCTGTTAAGAATTATGTCTCTCTGTGTTACACACTTATTAATTATGAATTCTAATTATCTCTGTGGGTAAACCTGTATACCATACATATACATGTATGTTAATTATAATCAAATTGTATCAGTAATACACCAATAATATTCTTTAAAATATTGTAGAATAAATTTTGCTTCATCTGAAAAATAACAGATATAATAAAAGTGAAATATACTGACAAATAGAAATATATTTGATTCATTAGCAATGGTCAAAAAGGGCATATCAATAAACCAAAACTAATTTCTCTTTTTCATTACATTTTATTTTTATTAGTATATGTTTCTTACACATAATGACCATTTTCTTCATGGAGAATTTGATCCTGATCATACTATATCTTAATTCTTCTGTTTTTCCCATTCCCTTCCCCTTTTTAACCTTTCTTCCCTTCTCCATTTACAAAAAGCTTTGCTTAAATTTTTCCCTTCCCTCCTGTTTATTTAAATCCTTTCTCTCTTCTTACCATTTGCCTCCCTCTTCTTTGTTCTTCTTTGAATTACAACTCGTTCTTCCTCCTCAACAATATCCATCCTCCATTCGCTCCTTATTTTACCCACCATGGTTCTCTCAATAGAGAAACAATGTGAAACTAATAACCTTTTTTAGGCCAAATCCTTAACCTTTATGTGACTGAAAGTAGTCACACTGGGTTTATCTCAGTAGTGCCATCATCTGCCTCACAAGCACAAAGACTGCAGTTTGATCCCAGGTATCAATAAATAAACAAACAAACAAATAAATAAATTTATGTTATCACTGATGCTATGTTAGCACTCCGTAACTTCTGCATTCTTTGTTGGACTTTTTAAGACATTGATTTCAAAGGAATCAGATAAAGTAGCCTTTTTTCTTTGACAAAATTTTTGTCTTTATTGTTTGCTGCCTTTGTGATTAAAAAAAAATGCATTCAGCAGCACAATATGGTCAAACACAACTTGGAAACTTGGAAAAGTCACTAATCTATCACCCTTAAACCATTTGAATTAAATTGAAATGCAAAAGAAGTCCAAAACATGTCTGCAGTGAACAAACTTTTCAATATAGTATATTTATCATTTAGCATGGGGGCTTAAACAGAGCTAGGATGCAACACCCTGATCTGAGTAAGCTGATTGCTGAACCCCATGACACAGACTGACCTTGGGCTGCAAGGCCCAAAATTGAGTTCCCCAGCCTTCTGAACACCATTCTACTATAGGCTTCCCATGCCCTTTCTTTAAAGATGTTCAAAGTTGGGAACTTAGAAAAATACCCTTTATGACCATCTCTGCCTCAACTGAGTGGGTCCAAAGACTAGCACAATCAGGAGGTAGGAGAGTATTGTCAGGGTGGGGGGAGTTAGGGGAGTTGTGGGGGTTCAGGGGCACCCATGTGGCAACCTTCTTGGCACTGGAGTGAAGGCAGCTCCAGTGGGAGAGGGCATGGCTATCCTTCCCACGGTGGATTGGTGTCCAGGCAGCCCTCCTGGTGCTGGAAGGATGGAGGCTCAAAGCACAGGAAGTAACAAAACAAATCAATCAGGCTCTAGAAAAATTCAAAACAGAAATAATTTCCCAGATAATCATAGGGATGGTAAGCAAATTGAAAGTTGTGGTTCGAGACTCTAGAGCAAAAACTGACAAAAAAAAAAAAATAGATGAGCTCAGGACCATGATAGAAGCCATGAAGGACCAGCATAAGAAAGAAATGGAAACAATAAATGCCCAACATGGGAAAGAAATGGAATCCATAAAACAGATTCAGATATCCAGGAGATTAAAAACTCTATTGAAAGCATACACAACAGAATGAAATAATGTGAAGATAGAATCTCAGATACAGAAGCTATGATTGCAGTCAGTGACCATGAAAAGAGAGGTCTCTTAAAGCAGTAAGGGGTTATGAGAAATCGATCCAACAACTCCTACATGAAGAAAAGAAGAACAACATAAGACTGATAGGAATCCATGAAGTAGCAGAAAATACAAATGACTCAAAAAAGCTATTCACAGAATTAATGACAGAAAACTTCCCAAACAGGGGAAGAATTTGACATTCAGATAAATGAGGCATATGGGACCCCAACTAGCCACAATAAAAAAAATCTACACCTAGACATATAATAATCAAGATCCCAGAAACCCAACAGAAGAACAAAATGCTACAAGCAGTAAGAGAAAAGAAACAAATCACATGCAAAGGAAAGCCCATCAGAATCACAGCAGACTTTTCAACACAAACACTTAGGGCAAGGAGAGCCTGGAGTGAGATATTTCAAGTACTAAAAGAGAACAACCTCCAACCTGGACTTATGTATCCTGCAAAACTCTTTTTCAAAATGGATGGGGGAAATAAGATACTTCCACAACAAAGAACACCTGAGAAACTACATGAATACCAAACCAGCACTACAAGCAATTCTAAACAAGATCCTAGAAAAAGAGAATGAAGGAAACAACACCATTAGGCCCAAGAGAGCAAATCAAATAGGCAAGGTAAGAAGCTAAAAGGAGAAGGTGAAAAAGTAAAAAGAATCAACAAAGGGCCAATGAGAGGACAATAATAAGTCAATACATATCAGTTATAACCACCAATGTCAATGGATTCAACTCACCAATTAAGAGAAATCGACTGGCAGAATGGAATAAGAAGCAAAATCCAATGATGTGTTGTATACAAGAAACACACCTAGTGCAAAAAGAAGGCCAAAGACTGAAAGTGAAAGGATGGAAAACAATTTTCCACGTGACAGGAACTAAAAAAAGCAGGGGTAGCGATCTTATTTGCAGACAAAGTAAATTTCAAACCCAAACTGATTCTAGTTTTACAGATGTAGGACAGTACTGTATCATATCTCTGTGAATGTAAAATATCTTGTACTGCTTTATGATACACAGTAGTGACCATGCTTTATCAGAGCTATTTTTAATGATGTTACTCTAGAATATTCTCTTTCCAGATGATGATTAAGATGCTAATTAAAAAAATGGTGCTAGGTATCACAACAGCAACAGAACTTTGCTATTTTCTGGCTATTATTCTTTTCTTTGTTTTTTGTTTTGTTTTGTTTTGGTTTGGTTTTTTTTTAATGGAGTGAGCTGAATGTTTATAATTTTGTTCAGACGACCGCACTGGAAAAGCTGTTGCTGCTATTGATTCATAACATACTGGTATTATTGGTATTTTTGTCTATATATATATATAACAGCAACAGAACTTTGCTATTTTCTGGCTATTATTCTTTTCTTTGTTTTTTGTTTTGTTTTGTTTTGGTTTGGTTTTTTTTTAATGGAGTGAGCTGAATGTTTATAATTTTGTTCAGACGACCGCACTGGAAAAGCTGTTGCTGCTATTGATTCATAACATACTGGTATTATTGGTATTTTTGTCTATATATATATATATAGTTGGAATTGTACAGAAATTAACAGCCATCCTGGTCGAGAAATGTTTTTATTTTTATTTTTTTCCATTTGTACAGGGGTAATGCACTGCATTAAATATGTAAAGTCATATTTAAGGTTGTTTTATTACAGAAACTAATAAAGTATTTTCTAAATAATGAAAAAAAGAGAATAATATAAGACTACAAGAGCAAGAAGCAATTTAAATATGTTCAGGGACCATTTTCATCTTCAGAATTAAGGATTATTTTAATTTTACATCATCGCCCTTTCTCTTTTACTTTCATTTTTAGTTTTATCTTAGTATTCCCTGTTTTTAATGTTCATATAGAGATCTCTTTAACTGAAATACCAAATAGTTTCTCTGGAGTGAAAAACTTTAATAGTACACAAGATCCTAATGAGAAAATTAATAATGCAAAATAGGAAGTAAAGGGCTAAAGTTGTAGGGAAAGAGGGAAGGTTGGGGGCAAGATAATAAGGGAGAGAAAAAATATGAGAAAATGAAAAAATGAAAATAAAGTGTTTGTAAATGGACAGGGGAGGAGGGGGTGAGGGGAGGGCAGGGACAAGGGGAAAAAATGAGAACCAAGACCTATCATGCAAAGGTACAGGGTCCCAATAATGAATGTAACTATAGTGTATGCCTAGATTGCACCAATAAACTCAATAAATAGAAAAAAAATGAATACATTTTTTGCTTGAATCTACAATTAGTGTGAACACTTATTATCACAGTACCTTTTTTTTTTTTTTTTTGAGACAGGTTCTCACTATTCAGTTGAGACTGACCTGAATTCACTGTATAGCCCAGGCTAGTCTCACACTTGCAGCAATCCTCCTGCCTCAGCCTCCCAAGTGCTGGGATTACAGGTGTGTGCCATCATGCCCAGCTATCAATCACTGTACTTTTTTTAGTTCCTAATTAGCACATTAATATTTATTGGTAGCCAGATAACAAATCAGTCAGAATTTTCTCATAATTGTTCCTTATTCACAGACTGGGATTCAGCAAAAAGTAGTCAAACTTTTCTCGTGTATCTCCTCTATCTCTCTGTCATTAGTCTTGAGTGAGAGAGGAAAGAAAAAAAAAATCTTAAATGTCTATATTTAAGGAAAAGTAATAAGGAAAATGGAAAGTTCAATGTTTTATAAATAAATATATTATTTTCATTGCATATACATTTATTAATTATATAACAATAGTTCTACATAGTTTAATTTAATTTCTCATTTTGGAGTAAAATGAGAAACAGCTTGTCAAAGGTCCTGGTTTTAAAGTTATATGTAATCTTCTACTCAGTCTCCTAGTTTAGGGTCCTTCCTCTTTTTCACTGTATTATCTTGGTTATAAATGCAACTTAAGTTCACTAAAACTCAATGACCAATTATTTTGAAGATAGTACACAGAAAATAATATAATTATCAATCAAGGACTTCAGAAACACTTTGAACATTCTTTGTTTTGAGAAAGGACAAGGGAGTTTGTGTTTAATGTCTCCTTTTGAAATAACAATCATCTACCATGATTTTACTTATCTCTAATTCTTTTTGGAAGCAGAACTAATTTCCTCTTACCATTCCGTTTCTACATTAGTTTTCTGCTGCTACTTTGATGACATATTTGTACATTATTTAAACTAAATATTCAATTTATACTAGAGCTATAATTCTGAAATAACAGCAAAAATTCTTCTTATAAAATTAAGGGTTGTAAAAGACAAAATATTTGCAGGAATAGATGTATTTATCTCATTCTTCATCTCTTTATAAATGAATTCAAATGCTTTTGGCTCCCTGAAATTCCAAAAAAATTAGCTTTTAAAAGGTACCTGGAAAGACATCAAGTTTGATAAAATCATCTTTTTATTCAAATAAATCTAAAACTAGATCTGAACAAATACTGGTAATCAGCGACACATTCTGCTTTTCCATAACTTTAGATGATGTCAAGCCTTTTCATAAACAAATTTTAAAAATAGTATTTAAAAATAGTATAGATTTATTTTGCACCATTTGTTTTAAAATTTAGTTTGAAATCTCAAAATTAAACATAGAGTCAGTTCTAATGTTTGCATTTCCTTTATTTTATAAAAATAGTTGGCATGGTTATGTTTTGAACATAGTCTCTGACACTTTCTGTAATCTTTATTATATTCTCTGTTAAATTATTTTCCCATCTAACTTTGACCGTATTTCTCCCTGGTAAACCCTGCAGTTTTGCCTTATGCTGGAATGCTTAATTAAACTTAGCTTAACATTTTGATAAAAATGCAAATTTGAAGAAATATTATACATGAATTGGATAAAGCAGCAAAATAATTTATTAAGCACCATAATGCATCATGAAAATTAAATTTTATTAACCAAACATACTATTTTTATTCCAGAAACTCCACTTTTGATGCCTCCATATGTATGTGCATCTAAGAATTTTACTTTTTCATTTTCATTTTTTAAAAATATTTCAGTATCCTGTATTCTTCACTTATTTTAATTTTTTAAAATTTTTTTCTTTTATGGTTGTTCTTTTTTATTCTATACATTTGAAAGTTGCAAACATCATGACAATTTATTTCTAAAAACTTAAATATGTAACTCTGAATTACATACCATACAATCACAATACAAATTTTGCACATGAATTTAATATATCATCATTAATTTTACCAAATACTTTTCCTTTTCAAATTTGTACCAAGGCTATATTTTATGTTTGATTAGCTGTTTACATTTGTTCATTGCAGGAACTAATAAAAGTTTATGCAATGCCTTTAGCTACCACATGAGTTCTACTCGCCTTTGCCTTTGATTTTTTTTTTTTTTTATTGCGGATGTACAGGGGATTGAACTCTGGTCATTATTCTTGTGGACCACTGAGCTAAATCCACAGTTCTCATCTTTGATTATTTATGCCCTCTCTTTCATCTTATCAGTCTGAGGGAACCTAAGCAATTGCTAGGACTGTGTTACTATCTCTGTACCCCAAACATACCAATAGATATCAGCAATTTGACCATTTTATACCTTAGTAAACTTTTATTAACTAAAGGAGTTGTGGGCTTGTTTAAAAGACTCAAAAGAACTACCTTTTGAGAATATTTTGCAATCTACCTATATTTTAATTACATTGCTTATTTTACATATACCATAGTTAAATTTATGTACAGTACATATCAAGTTCAAGTGCACATACATAGCACACACATGCATTTATGTTTTTGCAAATGATTGACTTAAATTTATCTTAAGTGATATAATTATCTATTTCCTTCTGATATGAATGAATCTCAGATATAACTATGTTATTCTAGATGATGTGTATGCAGATAAATGTTTGGATGTTATCTCATATTACTTCTGGAAAGACATGGTGCTTTCGTACTGGACAATATTTTCATAAACAAAGTAAAGTATTATTTTTAAACATTAGATTAAGAATTTTCACTTGTCCCTCGGTAGATGAGGCAAAACATCTTAGTAACTGTAAGGGAAACTGAGAGGGTTGAGGAAAAAAGTGTTCAAGGAAGCTATTGACAAATTCATCGGAGCGGTTCTTTGCCACTAATTTCTTGAGAAATGTCATTTTCAGGAAAGATACAAAGTACAGGGAGATACAACAATTGCTAATATGTATGCACCAAACATCCACTTACTCAGTTTCATAAAAAAAATCTACTGGACAAATAGGCACCAATATGATCTTAATGGTGAACAATTTTCCTTAGAATCCTAATCTGCTTGAACTGCCTACCCTCTAATGTTATTGTGCCTATAAAATAACTTTCAATATTAAAGACAGTAATTTCACCTTTATGCGAAGGCTGAATAGTTTACTAAAGCCCCCATTTCTTGTGCCCAGAAAGCAAGATTTACAAACCATATGGCCCATATTTATGAAATTAGACAGTTGAACACCAAGTGTTTTCTTAGAATTACTGATATGTTGGGACTACTACCATTTAGCAATGAGATTAAAAATATCCCTGGTCTCCTTTTAGTTATTTTCTACCAATGTATGGAACATTTCCTCTCTTTGATGAACTAAAAATAATGAAGTCAACAATAGAAATGAAATTTAAATGTAGAAGTAAAAACAGATGAAAAAGAGAGACAAAGATAGAGATGTCATGTGACAGATAAAGACAGTATATTGCTTCGTAGTTTCAAGACTTGGTTTCTTTTCTATGCCTTATCCTCCTCTCATTGATTTCAGTATTTAGAGGATAATGTTATCCCCTGTAAAATCCACTTCTCTCAAATATTTAGATTTTTAATGCATTGAGATTTTCTCATTTATTTCACCAATAAAACACACCAAAAAGCAATCACTTGAATTTTATCACTTATCTTCTTTCATATTAAGAACACACTCATACAAATATCCCACCATTACATATAAGATTTTAAATTTCCCTGTGTTTTTCTCTCCATTGTTTTCACTTCAAATGTTCTTCACCTTGTTCAGACTATACTATTTCGTGTATATCCATTCACTTTATGCTCAGCCGAGATTTCTTGGTCAATCACTTCAAAAGTAGCTTTTTATTAACAAATCCTTTAACCACCATTTTCCGTGACACAATTTAAGAAAATCTCAATTGCTGAGTGAACACAAATCCATTGTGTGTTTATTACTGAATTACAGGGGCCCAATTTAGCTAGAATAAATCATAGATCAAGAGACAAGGGCATGTGAGTGGGTTAATATATCTAAATTATGGCCAAAACTAATAATCAATCTATCTATCTATTTATCTATCATCTATCTGTCTATCATCTATCTATCATCTATCTATCTTATGCAAAGCTTCTTTCCTTTTGGTATGTTTTATTATTGAAAAAAAAACATTCTATTTCCAACTGTTTTAGATTTTCTCACTACAATGCTTTAAACTGTATCTAATACAAAATGTATTTTAATTCTCCCATTCTCGTTAATCTTATCCTTTATTAAAAAGTAGGAAGACCAAGGGAATAACTGGGCTTATGAGGTATATATTAAATTCAACAACTTAGGTCATGAAAAGATGACTGTGGGAAGCTTCTTAATGTATGTTTCCCCGTTTCTCGTAGTCTACAAATATTTTATTGAACCCATTATTTTATTCCCACAAAACTTCTTGGATGAAATGTATTAGATATTCGCATCATGACCTTATTTATACATTATGGAGGATCAGCACAAATAATTTTTACCATGTGAAATATATGCCAAAAGGGAAAATTAAAGATGATATTGAAAAACTCTACACAATGTACATGATATCCTAGTATTAAACCAATTGCTTTGTATTTATTATTGAATTCCTTTCTCATAGAAAGTAATTTTCATCACATTCTCAAGTCAAAGTTGTTTATACTAAAATACCTTGAGAAGAAATAAAGAATAAAGGAGCATATGAAGTCTTTAATAGTATTAAAAGGTCCAGACAATGTAAAGATTGTCTTCAATTAAATATCTAGTGATTTCCTAAGTCTTCTTGAAAATTATATATGACTATCAAGAAAAATTAGGAAATTTGCTAAAAAATTTTACAGATGAAAAGAAACGGAAATAAATTTTGAAAAAGGAACTGGATTTTTATGTCAATAAGAGCACATATCACCATTATATTACTATTATTTTAATAAAAGTTTTAATTGTCAAGAATTTCACATCACTGGTCATTCCAGAGATGCAGATGAAAACAACACTGAGATTCCACCTCACCCCACAAAGAATGGCTGCTATCAAGAAATCACACAATAACAAATGTTGGCGGGGTTGTGGGGAGAAAGGAACCCTCCTCCATTGTTGGTGGGAGTGCAGACTAGTGCAACCACTATGGAAATCAATATGGAGATACCTCAAAGAGCTTGGACTGGAGGTTCCATTTGACCCAGCCATCCCTCTGTTGGGTATCTTTCCAAGAGAACTAAAAGAATCATATCACAGAGAAGTATGTGCACCCATGTTTATAGCGGCACAGTTTGTAATAGCTAAATCTTGGAAACAACCTATTTGCCCATCCGTTGGAAACTGGATAAAGAAGTTGTGGTTTTTCTATAAAATGGAATATTACTCAGCCATAAAGAGCGAGAGAATAGATTCATTCATAGGAAAATGGATACATATTGAAGATATACTCCTAAGTGAAATAAATAAGTCCCACATGTGTAAATACCAAATAGTTTCCCTGGTGTGAATATTCTGCAACAATGCATAAGATTCTAATAAGATTACTGACATTTAGAAATGGGAGGAAAGGAGCTAAAGGTGTAGGGAAGGTGTGATACGTAGGGGAAGAACAAAAAGGGAAAAGAAAAAAATGTGAGAGAATGAAAAGATGAAAATAAAGTGTTTGTAGATGGGGAGGGGAGGAGGGGGTGAAGGGAGGGCAGAGGTAAGGGGAAAAAATGAGAATCAAGACTTGCCATGTAAAGGTACATGATCCCAACAATGAATGTAACTGTACTGTATCCCTAAAATGTACCAATAAACTCAATAAAATTAAAAAAAAAAGATTTTCATATTTTATACTTTTAATCTTTCTTCCTGTTGTTACTAGTGTTAATCTATTTTGAACAACAGAAATTATTTAGTTTTCTTTTGTTTTATGAAAGTAAGCTAAATATCTTTCTCCATAAAAATTGTTTAAAGATGGATTAGTGCAGAAAATTAAAAGAAAGCATTTGCAAAATTGCATTTTTCTTTGTCTTAATGATTACCACAGGCTTATATACATCATTATAGTTTTAACTACCTAAACTTTCTGAAACCAATTTAGATTCTTTTAGTAATATGCATACTGAGTAAGAACAATGTGCACTGAATGTTCTATGAATTAGAAATCAGTGCTGTGAAGACTGTGCTCAAAAAATAAGCAGCCATAGAAACAGCTGGAAAAAAATTATGCTTATCCAGCCTTATGAAGTGTAGTTTAAAATGAAAGAAATGAGAAAAACACTATTCATAATTCCTTTTAGACACAAAAGAATCATAAAAAGGCCTCCCAGAGGACTAGTGCACTTAATTCTCACTTATGCTAAAGAATAGATTCCAGAAAGAGTCTGTAAGAATATAATAATGTGACTTGTCAAAACTGGACTGTTTTTAGTTTGTATAATTTAGAAAAAAGTAAAGTCCTCATTCTGAAATGCAGAGCAAAATTAAAAATATAATTATACAAAGGACTACACAGTGGCAGCTGCAAAATCCCTTATATTACTCCTCAACTTTAATTCCCAGAATTAATCCTGATCTTATTGACTTCCTTATTAGATGCTGTAAATAGCAAAGCAAAGTGTGCTTGTAGGAGGGAGTTGGAGGCATCTGAGTACAGGATCACAAACACCACTAGGATAATGGGTTCTCACCATCCCCAAGTATATGACAAAGCATGTCCAAAATATTGATAATAATATCAAGAGCTTAATGCTTTCAAAATTAAACCTCAGATATTTAATTTTTTGGAAGTTTTCATGGGCTGGGAATATCTGTTCTCATTACTGCTTACAGAAAGGAACAACATATAATGCAATTATTGTTTCCCAACTAGCAATTTCTATTATAATTTCACTTCCATCAAAACAGATTTCCTTTTACCTTTCAGTTGCACTATGTTAACTTCTTGTATCCATTGATTTGTGTCATCTCATTATGTCCTTGTACAACCTAGACTATTCTAATATTTTAATTACCCAACATAATTTATTTAATTCTTTATTTTTCTGACTTAGAATTACATTCTATGTCTCTGAGTAATTTTAACACCTATATCATTTCCTTCCTATGCCTCTTGATTAAAGGAATTTAAAAGATTTGATTTTTTGGGATATGGCCCATTTATATAGATGCAGCTAATTGTTAAATCCTCATACTGCTACCAATGGGTAATTTCAGAAACCGGGCCTACATTAGCCAATATGGGCATTAGGTTCTTCTTTTTATAGTTCTTTATTTAGGAAATGATGTGTGTGTGACATGAATTTTCTAATTGTGATCTTAGTACATGTTAAATTCTATTGTTCAATTTTCAGCAATTAACAATAACTAAAAATCCTTCAGATTGCTACAATTTACTATGAAAAGGTATTAAAATTGGGAACAGAGTGATTGATATTTTGAAATAAAGGGATCTTAAATTACTGACAAACTAAGAAGATCTTAATGTAAATAATTACTATTAGGCAAAACTACATTCTAGTGATGTTCATTTCTGTTAGACAATATTTCACCTATCCCAGAGTGATTTATTCTCTGTTATTCTATGTAATAGTATTACAAAAGTCATCCACTCATTCAATGTGCAAAACTGGATAGCTCCATCTTCATGTAGTAGTATACTGTCGCGAGCCGGATTGCCTTGGGCAACTCGGTCTGCGACTACAGGGGCCTGAACTGGCAACGCGTGAGCAAAGAGGCACACACTTGATGCACAAGGAGTTTACTTTAGTTCCTCATCTCCGGATCTCTATCCCGCTCCACGCCCGGAAGGGGTGGCAACATATATACCATAATGCAACCAATCAGCATACAGAGAACAGATTATTACTTTATAAGGATACATCAAACACCCACGGGAACATATCATGTGATCTACAGGAAAACTAAACCTAATACAAAATGGCTTCATAGGCTATATCATAAAATGGCGGAGGGGCGGATCTATGGTTCTCCACAGTATACCATCTATCAGAACCACATGATGTAGTTGATATATTCTTCCCTTGGGTATTCCAGCATGCCCTTTAATTCTGTTTCTGGACTGCAGTCCCTTCCTCTTATTATTATAGAGGCCAGTTACTGGTGAAGACAGTCTGGTCTGATTTTATATATAAATACTCCATTATTTTCTGTCAGTATTACAATGGTACACGTTCACATTTCCCAAGTTTATAACTATATGCTGTATTTTGTACTTATGCTTCTTATGTACATATCCATAAATAATTAATTACTTTATATGCATTTCTAATAGGATTTAAAATCTAACAAGAAGCAAACATAAGTCTTTGTCCCTTCTTCTAGTATACGGTGTACCTCATGTCCACTTCTCTTCCAGTTCAGTAAATGTCATCATCAGACACTCGAATATTTCATCCACAATTCAGTATTTGCACATAAATTTCCACTGTGCTGCACGTTCTTTGCCTAATACATCAGCACATTATTTTGGATCTATTTTTATAGTAAGTCCTTCATTTGTCTAATTCTCTCCCATTCTATTACCATAGCCAAAGTTACTTCACAACCTAAAATGCCTGCACTCTCCACAGAGAAGGCTTCCGGATTTAACCAAAATAAGCAAGGTTTATTTTTTTTTTCTTTATCAGAAACTAAGGTTGTATTTAAAATGCATATGTCCTGGAAAGATCATTAAAGAGTTAAATTATTTTTTAAAAGAACAAAAAGTTGAAGTATTTATATTGTTTCATTTCATGCTTATGTTTTTAAGCCAGTTGAAAAGTGCAAATCATCATGAATATAGACAGATGAATGGAAAATTCTGGGGTACAGAAATAGATCAACACATATAAGATAAAATGATCAATCCATTGCAAATGTATGACGACATTTAAAAAGATAACCATTTCAACTTATGTTTGTAGAATAATGAGAAATTGATATGATCATAATAAAAATAGCTGTGAAACTTTTGGTGGAAAACAAAGGGAAAATAATTGAGACTTTGGATTGCCCAAATACTTCTCAGACAAAATTTTAAAACTCAGGACTAAACCAAATAAAATAAAAATGTTGAAAAGTTATTTTTTTTCAAAATAAGATCTGTTCTTTGAAATTTACTAATACAAGGATAAAATAAATTTTTGGAGAAAATGGCAAATAATTTATTTGATTACTGCTTGTATCCAAAATATGTAACAACAACAAAAAAAAACTCTCAAATTCAATAAATAAGAAACAAATCTTTTTCTTTTTTGTTTTGTTTTGTTTTTTTGAGACAGGGTCTCACTGTGTAATTCAGACTGCTCTCTCTCTCTCTTTTTTTTTTTTTTTTTTTTTGTACTGGGAATCAAACTCTGGTCCTTGAGCATTCAAGGCAGGCAGCAGCACCACTGAGCTAAATCCTTGGCCCAGTTCAAATTGCTGTGGAACTCACTGTGTTGCCCATGCTGGTCTTTAACATTCAGCAAACCTCCTGCCTCAGCCTCCCCAATGCTGGGATTACAGGTGTGCGCCACCAGGCCCGGCTTAAGAATCGAATCTAAAGGCATCCAATACTTTGAACTGCAAAACAGAGTTCAACAAGTGTTTTGATCTCTAGTTCATGTAAAGTGAAGCAGTAAATGCTTTTAACTTGTGGACTATTTTCAGTGCTTATCTCAGTGAGTTTCTTGTTATACTGACGTTATTTCAAGGAAAAATGTTCAGATATTCCTCTACTTTGAACCACAACATTGAATTTTTTCTTACAATTAGTATAGTCTTTCCTTAGAAATGTGTGAAGAATTTTTTTTGGCTCCACCTAACGAGATTAAAATGGATGCTCACTGCATTTGTAAAATAGAGCAAATATGTTCATATAATATGCTTTCCCTCCAGTTTACTTCAAGTATTCTTTTTTTTGGTACTGGGAATTGAACTCCGGTCCTTGTGCTTGCAAGGCAGGCCCCCGAGCCACTGAGCTAAATCCCGGGCCCAAGTATTCTTTATTTTACAAATAATATACACTATGAAGGTTCTATAAAGAGTTGGAATACTGTATTTTTGGGCAAATACTGACAAGAAGTAAATCCATACATGCTTAGTATAAACATATCTAACCTAGGAGTTACTGCATTTTAGAACCAAGGCTGGTTGTATCTTTGAATGCAGAACTCAAGAATATGAAAATCATATTGTAATTTTCATTTACTACTAAGATAGATGATCTTTGAGAAAAACGTCCATTAGATGTAGTTATAAATTTTGAGGGTTTTTGAAACTTAGCTATGTGATATACAGGCTACAAAAATGTGTTATATAAGGTTGAAACCAATGTAAATGTGAATTAAGTCTTTCATAACCAGAAAATGTTATCAGTCATTGAATAACAGATTATCCTTGTTTAAATTCTTGAAAGAGATTGGTTTAGGAGTGTAAAGTTAAAACAAAAGAAAGAAAAGGAACAAAAAAATTCATTACTAAGGTGAAAAGTGACAAAAGTTATGAGCTTATTTGATTGAACTTTTGTTCATCAATCACCATCCCAGATGAATTTTTTGTGACTAGTAGAGTTTTACCAGAGAAAACAAGATGAAAAACCTTTGCTATCATACACTTTCGGTAAATAAATTATCATTTCTAGATTCATATTGCTTGTCATTATGCATGAGACACTCTAACCAGAAAGCATAAAATCTTTTAGGAAGCAATGATGCTGCCAATAATAGTTGGCTGTTATTTAAACGGCTGATATATATTAAGTGACATTTTATGTCAAGGTGCACACAATGATGTAGACTATTTCAGCAAGGTCTAGGACATATTCCAAAAGCTTTCCTTCAGCCTTGAAAGATAATCAAATATTATAGAGACTACATGGCATCACAAAATTGTTAGCTGACCAAGTTGGGTGATTCTGTGGGATTGAAAGCATTGATATTTGGTGACAGTGATTATTAGTGGCACACTGTAATCCTTGACACAGTGAGGCTTTGTATTCTTTCCAGGATGTCTTTGGCAAAGTAACTTTGCCTTGATATTTTAACAGGGAACAAGCTATTAACATGGTGGAGTAAGTTTAGATATTGTCTCAGATATTTTATATATATTATGATTCTGTGGGATTGAAAGCATTGATATTTGGTGACAGTGATTATTAGTGGCACACTGTAATCCTTGACACAGTGAGGCTTTGTATTCTTTCCAGGATGTCTTTGGCAAAGTAACTTTGCCTTGATATTTTAACAGGGAACAAGCTATTAACATGGTGGAGTAAGTTTAGATATTGTCTCAGATATTTTATATATATTATATAAACAGTGTGAATCATTAGCAAAAAATTATCTGTAATCCAAGGGAACAAAAACCATCATTAAAGTATAATAGAATGAATTAAAAATTACTTTATATAGAAACATGGGAAAAGGACAAAACAGGATATGTATTGTCAACGGAAATTATTCTTCATTTCGAAAATCACGTAAATATCAATATTATGATGATCACTTTTCTTTAGAATTCTACAGTTCATCAGTAATTTAAGAGTCTAAATGCATGAGCTATTATTTTCTATGAAAAGCAATACTTCATGAAATATATATATATATATATATATATATTTCATGAAGTATTGCTTTTCAACTGTTCAGAATTATAGCATTATTTGACTTAACATAAAATTAAATGTATACCTGGGAAGTATAGGTAATAGCAACAGCAAATCATATGGTATATAAATGGCTCTAAAGACAAAGTACCAACAATATAATTTTTAAAAATAAAGTGTTTTTTCCCCCCTTGGACCTTGCAAGAATATAAAAGTCTCTACCACTATCAATGATATTTTATATGTCACCAATAAAAAACAAATATTTTCCCAGAACTGTAAGGCATTGTATTTATGAGTTAAGCCTCTAGTTCTTGACAGATTTGTGACCATTTGATACAGAAATCATTGTGTTATTTTCTCATCCATAAAAATGCAACTTAACTATTGCAAATGTTTATGCAGCTTTAGAGAATATGACAGCTAGAACTCTAGTAATTTTAATGACTAAAATGACTGTAGTATTTCAGCTAAACCACATTTTAATTGGTGACATAAAAAATGCATTAAGCTAATCAGAAACATTACTCGTGAAAAATTTTATTGATATACATATACATTTAAGTTCTTACCATGGAAATCATGAGGTTATCATGAAAATTAATGTCATGCAATTTAGAGATGGATGATTCTAGTTATTCTGCAGTCGTATGATTTCCTTTCTTGTCATTTTGTTCCATGCATCTTCTGTTCTGTGGTGAACTAGTAGTAATTTTCATTGAGGTTGATGTTGTCATCATTATTGCTACTGCTGTTTTGTCAAGGGCACTTGCTCATACGCTAGAAAGCTTTTTGTACTTTTTTTCTTGCAGATAGTACATCACCTAGAATTAAACTTCATACCTCTCTTACAGAAGCCAAACTCATACTAATCTGTATTGTCCTTTTATGTAAAGGTATGTGTTCAAAGAGTAATTCATATGAACTTATATGTTCGGGGTGTTATTACATCGAATGTGACATGCATTATCTATAAAAGTATTACAGAAATTTTATTAAAACTACCTATCTCCTCTTTCTTGGTATCCCCAAAATAAAAACATATATCAATAAATAAGTACATACATATGCTCGTAGGCAATATCTTTTGTGCTTAAAAGTATATTTAAGAAATAATGACAACCTCCAAAAATAAATCTATTCCTGTGATATACAAAAAAAGCTTGGAAAAATGCAATAAAACTGCTGCTTTAATCAATTGGTAAGTGATAGAATAAATTTTGAACATCCATATATTCCAATGATCCATAGTATAACGTTGAAAAAGTGAATATTGCAGCCAGGCACAGTCTCAAAAAGATGCCTTAAACAATATAAAAACAAATGAATAAGGTAATAAGGGAATAGGGAAAAGAGAAAAAATGAGAAAATGAAAAAATGGAAATAAAGTATTTGTAGATGGGGAGGGGAGGAGAGGGTGAAGGGAGGTCAGGGACAAGGGGAAAAATGAGAACCCAGACCTGCCATGTAAAGGTACAAGTTTCCAATAATGAATGTAACTGTACTATATATCTAAAATGTACTAATAAACTCAATGAGGAAAAAAAAAAACAAAACAAAACTGTTCCCCATCTTGAATCTGGTGGTGCATGCAGTGTGTATTGGAGATAAAAATGTATAGAATATAATACACACACAAATAAGCACAAGCAAAACTAGAGAAATCCGAGTAAGATTGGTTGTATCAACATCAGTATTTTTATTGTTATACTAAAGCTTTACAAAATGTTTATATTGAGAGAAACTGGGACTCTTCAAATGTATGTTGATCTACAATCATCTAAATAAAAATTCATATTTAAAAAGCAAAAAAAAAAAAAATGAAGCCAGGTGTGGCTGAATAGGCCTGTGATCCCAGCACTCAGGAGGCTGAGGAGGGAGGATTGCTGTGAGTTCGAGACCAACGTGGGCTACATAGTGAGTTCCAGGTCAGTCTCAACTACAAAGTGAGACCCTGGCTCAAAAAAAAAAAAGATGAAAAGATGTGATCACTCATTGAGTCAGCCAATATGTAAGGAATCCATAATATATTGTGCCAATTTTTCTAGACAGCACAGCAATTCAATTAAATATAATAGTTCCTGAAATGTCAAGGATATTCATAATTAGAGTAACAATGGGCTCAAATGCAAAATAAAATTAATCAAAAGAAAATAAAAAGACCAATGAAAAAGAGAGCTTGTATAGATCTGGATAAGTTGGAGAAGGGTAACCTCATAAATAAATGTTAGAAATGTGAAATATTATACAAATTAAAACAAAACTAAAAATGCCTAATATAAAAAACATATATGTGTATATATATATATATATATGTATATATATATATGCATAACATGCATGTAGAATTTGCAGTAGAAATCCTTTTCATAGCAATTAGTGTTTTACATATTTA
>NW_022900913.1:21412083-21424223 GCF_012274545.1 Fukomys damarensis | reverse complement strand
AGACCAGCCTGGGCTACATAGTGAGCCAGGTCAGTCTCAACTACAAAGTGAGACCCTGGCTCAAAAAAAAAAAAGATGAAAAGATGTGATCACTCATTGAGTCAGCCAATATGTAAGGAATCCATAATATATTGTGCCAATTTTTCTAGACAGCACAGCAATTCAATTAAATATAATAGTTCCTGAAATGTCAAGGATATTCATAATTAGAGTAACAATGGGCTCAAATGCAAAATAAAATTAATCAAAAGAAAATAAAAAGACCAATGAAAAAGAGAGCTTGTATAGATCTGGATAAGTTGGAGAAGGGTAACCTCATAAATAAATGTTAGAAATGTGAAATATTATACAAATTAAAACAAAACTAAAAATGCCTAATATAAAAAACATATATGTGTATATATATATATATATATGTATATATATATATGCATAACATGCATGTAGAATTTGCAGTAGAAATCCTTTTCATAGCAATTAGTGTTTTACATATTTAAATACATCAATAGCAATCATTAATGCATACCTTGGAACATCAA
Organism: Fukomys damarensis; assembly: GCF_012274545.1. NCBI lineage: Eukaryota > Metazoa > Chordata > Mammalia > Rodentia > Bathyergidae > Fukomys > Fukomys damarensis. The sequence continues at coordinate 21,423,684 of NW_022900913.1, read as the reverse complement.
ACAAACCCTTTATAATTGATGACATGAGAAGTTGTCTATGGTGTTGTAAAAATTATTTTCATTATAAAACCTTCTGAAAGTAAGACAATAATTTTGAAGTAAATGTGATTATATATATGTGCTTAAACTATATTCTTATAGCATGAAAAGTTTTATATGAACACAATATTTACTTAATAAACCAGAGAAGGCTGTCAGAAGGGAATAAAAGAACAGGGAAGATGAAAAACAGTGAAAGAAGATCACATATAAATCTATCCTTTCCATCTCGTCCTTCTGAAGGAATCACACTACCAAATTTGGATAACTTAAACCTTTCCTAAGACCTCTCTTCTCCATTTTTATACTCTAACTGATCATATTGTCTCTACCAGTAACTCTGCAAATCCAATGGGTGTCTGGGAAATTGCCATCGTTTCTTGACCTTTTCCCTAGCAGTCACTCTCCATTTCTCTAGAGTCAATTGTCCAAACAAAATAATTCTGTTAAAATTTTGATTTTATTTAGTATTCTGCAAAATCCTTCCACGACTTTAGTGTTCTGGAGAGTAAAGTCTGTCGATCTGTCAGAAGCATAGATTATCACCTTATAGATTTCCTCTTTCACCTTATTGTTTTAAACAGTGTTTTATGACTCATAGAGCTTCAATTATTTTGGCCCCATTGCTACTGCTAAACCCACCAAGTGTGTGCATTTGTGTACCAGGACCTTAATCCTTACTTAATAAATTCAGCACATTTTTTTTCTCCTAGTTATACGTTGCTCCTTTACTATCATCACATCTTTTCTGGAACTTAATTTTACCAAAGTTGACCTCCTTTAAATTTCCTCACCCAGCACTCATGCACCTCAGCACTTCTTCCACTCTGCCTTATCTCCACTTCATACCCATCCCAGACAAAAGAGAAAAACAAATAATCAATGTATCAACAGATCCATCAATCAATTTAACAAAAGAAAACTAATTTATTCTGCTCAGCAAACTTTCTCCTTCCACATGCTTGTGAGATTGACTTTGGGGTAAATATGTGAAATAGTAGGTTACAAATAAAGATGTTTAATTGATTAAATATTTGATTCATTTATTATTTTCAAAATAATTACCTTTTTCCTATCTTCTTTGTTTTCCACCTTGGCAGCTTTTGTCTAAAATAATCTATTCTGGTTCCTTGGTAGAGATCCACGCATGTCTTCTTCATAGACAAGTCAACTCTATACTTGCTGGGTGGCCAGGCTCTATTTCTCCTTCTTCTTCTCACTCCTTTGAGCCCAGGAGAATTCTCCTTCGTTATACGGAAGTATAAGTGGTAACAACAGAGAAATAAAGTGTAAACCCAAGAAACAAAAATGTCAGAAGATAAAAAATATGAGAAACAAAAGTATAAAAAGGCTTTATGACTTCGACTGCTAATATCCGATCCATATATCTCCAGTTCTTATCTGGGTAATTGCAATGGTTTTCCTGTCTGCCTCTTTCTACTTACAGCCTAGTCTCAATGTAGCAGCCAGAGTGAGCCTCATAAAGTGTCAGATCATTTCTCTTTTGAGGGAGTACTTTGAAGTGGTGCTTCCCATCACTCCAAATAAATGTCACAGTGATTATCATGACCAAAACTTCTATGAGCGTTGCTCACTTCCAAATACCCTTTAACTATCAGTCTTCCCTGCTTCTTGAATTCCGTACCAGACCAATGATTCTGCAGTTCTTGATACTCCATATACCCTCTCCCATCTCTGTCAGTGTGGTTGCTGTTTCTGCACATGGAAATACTCCCAAATATTCCCTTGAATTTTTCCCTCAAGTTCTAAGGCATCTTCACAAATGAAACTCTCAAAGTTCTAGAATTCTAAAACCCCACATATCCATGATCAAATTTTGTATTTGCTTTCTTCTCAAAACCTATCAAGCACCTAAAATTTTGACTTTGTGTTTATTGAAGAATATCATCAAATTATTTTTGCATTCTTTATTTTCTACTACAAATTCCAAAATTCAAAATGGTGCCTGGCAAAAAGTAAGTTTTCAATAACATCCAATGGAGGATAAAAATGCTCAAATGCATTTAATATAATAAAAAGATTTAGAGGACTAATTTTAATATTTATTTTCATTGCATCTTTCCTAGTCTCAAGATAACAGGTAACTTTATGCAAATATGGAGACTAATATATTGGACACCAATGTGATTGAACTCTCAAATAGACTATTAATCATAGATGAACAAAATAACTATACTAAAGTTTTTATTATAAATGTGATGATTTATATAAGTTTGTTAAAAACTGGAAAGAAGTAAACAATTTCTACAAAACAAAAAATTTAGAGATAGTAATACTAGTTCATACTTGAGCAGTGAGTATGTGCCCAATATTTTCCAAATATTGTTTCAGCTAACATTACAAAATTCCTATGCAGTAAGATTCACATCAAATTAACAAAGAATGGTCCAAAGAAATTGAGGTAATGTTCAATATTCACCCACTCAATTAAATAACAAAGACAATGTGAAAACAGTGCTTATACTTGCTGTCTCACATTGTCATACAGAAGAAGAGAAAGAAAAAATGATTTCTTCTTCTTTTTTATGAAATAGTATGTGTCTTCCAATCTGTTCCACTGATCCTCAGGCCTGTTTCTTTGCCAGTACCATGCTGTTTTTATCACAGTGGCTTTGTAGTATAGTTTCAAATTGGGAACAGTTATATCCTGTGCCATGTGTCTGTTGACTAGGATGGGTTTTGCTTTTCTAGGTCTCTTATGGTTAAAAATGAAGTTTTGGATGCTTTTTTCTAGTTCTGTGAAATATAGTGTTACAATTTCAATTGGCATTGCATTGAATCTGTATAGCAGTTTTGGTAGTATGGTCATTTTCACTATGTTGATTCTTCCTGCCCAGGAGCAGGGGATATCTTTCCAGTTTTTTATATCCTCCTCAATTTCTTTTTGCAGATTGCTATAGTTTTCAATGTAGAGATCTTTTGATTCTTTTGTTAGATTGATTCCTAGATACTTCATTTTTTTGATGCTATTGTAAAAGGAAATTTTTCCCTTATTTCTCTCTCAGTGAGGCTCTTATTTGTGTATAAGAATACTATTGATTTTTGGGTGTTGACCTTGTATCCAGCTACTCTACTAAATCTGTCAATTAAGGCTAGAAGTCTTTTGGTGGAGTTTTTTTGGTCTTCAATGTAGAGTATCATATCATCAGCAAATAATGACAATTTAACTTCATCCTTTCCTATCTTTATTGCTTTAATTTCTTTCTCTTGTATAATTGCTGTGGCTAATGTTTCCAGAACTATATTGAAGAGAAGTGGTGATAGTGGGAATCCTTGTCTTATTACTGATTTTGGCATGAAGGTTTTCAGTTTTTTGGCCATTTAATATGATGTTGGCTGTTGGATTTTCATACATAGCCTTTAATAAGTTCAGATATAGACCATCTACTCCAATTTTTGCAGGGTTTTTATCATGAATGGGTGTGGAATTTTGTCAAATGCTTTTTCTGCATCTACTGAGAGGATCATATGGTTTTTATCCTTGACTTTGTTAATATAATGTATTATATTTATTGACTTATGTATGTTGAACCTTGCATCCCTGGAATAAATCTGACTTCATCAGGATGTATAATCTTCTTGATAATCCTCTGTATTCTGTTTGCTAATATCTTATTAAAGATTTTTGCATCTATATTCATTAAGGAGATTGGCCTGTAGTTCTCTTTTTTAGTTGCATCTTTCACAGACAAATTCACATGCACTCAGCTATCTCATCTTTGACAAAGGAGCTGACCATCCTTAGTGGAGGAAAAATAGCCTCTTTAATAAATGGTGTTGGAAAAACTGGATTTCAACCTGCCACAGATTAAAACTGGATCCTTATCTATCACCATGAACTAAATTAAAATGCAAGTGGATTAAAGAGCTAAGTATTGAAACAGAAACACTAAACTTGCTGGAAGGTAAATTAGACAGAACTCTGGAAGACATTGGCATAGGAAAAGACTTTATGAACAAATTCTAAGTAGCACAGGAACTAGCAGAAAGAATCAACAACTGGAATTTCATCTTATTAAAAAGCTCCTGTACTGTAAAAGAAACCATCAGCAGAACTAAGAGACAAACTACAGTGTGGGAAAAAAATTACCAGCTGCTCCCCACACAAAGGATTATTACCTAGAATATGTAAAGAACTCAAAACAACCAGCACCCCCAAATATAAAAATGGGCATCTGAAATGAACAGACATTTCTCAGATAAAGAAGTAAAAGCATCAAGTAAATATATGAAAAAATGCTCCACATCACTGGTCATTCGAGAGATGCAGATGAAAAATCACTGAGATTCCACCTCACCCCGCAAAGAATGGCTGCTATCAAGAAATCACACAATAACAAATATTGGCGGGGTTGTGGGCAGAAAGGAACCCTTCTCCATTGTTGGTGAGAGGTGCAACCACTGTGGAAATCCATATGGATATACCTCAAAGAGCTTGGACTAGACGTTCCATTTGACCCAGCCATCCCTCTGCTGGGTATCTTTCCACAAGAATTAAAAAAATCATAGCACAGTGATGTATGTGCACCCATGTTTATAGCAGCAAAGTTTGTAATAGCTAAAACTTGGAAACAGCCCATTTGCCGTTCAGTTTGAAACTGGATAAAGAAGATGTGGTTTTTCTACAAAATGGAATATTACTCAGCCATAAAAATGGAGAAAATAGATTCATTCATGGGAAAATGGATACATATTGAAGCTATACTCCTAAGTGAAATAAATAAGTCACATCTGTGTAAATACTGAATAGCTTCTCTGGTCTGAATAATCTGCAATAATACAGATGATCCTAATAAGATTTCCGACATTGAGAATTGGGAAGAAAGGGGCCAAAGGTGTAGGGAAGGTGGGATGGGTAGGGGAAGGGTAACAAGGGAAAAGAAAACAATGTGAGATAATGAATAGATGAAAATAAAGTGTTTGTAGATGGGGAGGGGAGGAAGGGGTGAGGAGAGGGCAGGGGTAAGGGGAAAAAATGAGAACCAAGACTTGTCATGTAGAGGTACAAGATCCCAACAATGAATGTAACTGTACTGTATCCCTAAAATGTACCAATAAACTCAAATAAAGCTGGAAATAAATAAATAAATCATTTAAAAAAAGAAATAGTATGGTACTTCCCATGAGTTCAAGAAATGCAGTGAAATAGGAAACAAATTAGATAAGCATCTTGTAAGCATAAACACACATACACTCTTCCCCTTCTCACATTTGTTAAGGTGTTTTTCAGTCGGTGTCCCAGGGTCATCTTCTGATGCTTAGCTGGCTCCCCATTGGTGCCACTTCTCTATGCACAGCATTTACTTGTTCATCGGTGTCTCCAGCGACACACTCTTCTTCTGCTTTTGGTTTCTTTTCAACCTTTGTCAAATCACTATGCTAAAGTGAGTTCGTTCATCTCAGTTTGCTGTTCAGAACTGTTCAATTCACTCTGTTCATTTGGAATAACAAGTCAACATTCTAACAATGCCCCGGGAGGAGTAGCCTCCTCTCCCTTCTCTTCCAGTCATGTCCATTAGTTCTCTGCATATCCACTCTAGCACACAAGGTTCCTTCCAGTTCATCCTTCAGTCTCCATCTCATGGTCTTTTCACTCTCTCTGCTACACCCTGAAAATCCTTAATACTCAATTGCTATTATTCTCTTAGTTATACACTATTTCCTTTATCTTTGTCCAAATGTTGAATTTCTATGATGTACTCCCAGGACCACTAGACTACTTGTCTTCTAACCTTGCACTTGGCTTCTTATCTCTCAGTCTCTCTCTCTCTCTCTCTCTCTCTCTCTCTCTCTCTCTCTCTCCCCCTCTCATCTATATCTATCTCTACCTATTATCTATCTATACACTGTGCATTTTGTCCAGAGGTATAATAAGAATTTCAAACAGTGCCTGATGTATAAATGAAACGTAATAAATGTTTGCTAAATGAATGAATGATTATGTGATCTCTTATCAAAGCTTGTAATTGTGCTATTTTTATTTTCTACCTCTTTTCATTAATGTTATTATCACTTCTTCCTTTTTCCTGGATGTTTCCTATCTGGTCTTCTCAATGCCTTCTGAACCACGATGAGCTAAATTTCACAAGTCACAGTGATTACTGACTTCCTGAGCATTGAGTACAATGAGAAGGACAAAGTGCCTTGGATTAATTACTGTCCTTCAAGTAATGATTTTTAGATGCTTCTAGCATTTATTTTAACCTTAAATAGTTGAAGTGACTTCATTACTGAAGTATTTTCCCACAGCAAAAATATTCAAAATGAATACTCTGTGAGGTACAAAATATAATGTGAATTTAATTTAGAGAAACTTAGTTAACATTATTTTGCCTTCTCCTCATCAAATAGAGCGGAGATATACATGATATGCCTTTATGAAAGAAGAATGCCAAGGAGTATTTACTGATTTTAGTCTCCTTTCTTCATTATGAAAGTAAACTATGAGCTAATTGTGCTTACCGACTTTCCCTTGGGAGAGTATAGTGCTGTTTTACTGCTTATTTGTTGATGTCTTCAATAAGTGAATAAATAATTACTGAGCAGCAACTTGTGCTAAGCATCACAATTTTATATGGTAGAACCTCACTGCGGTTTTTCAGTTATAAAGATTCAAAGGACTGGCAGGGAGTTTAGCTCAGCGGTTCGGTGGCCTGCCTTACAAGCACACGGACCTGAGTTCAATCCCTGGAACAAACAAACAAACAAACAAACAAAAGATATAAAGGCCCATGTAATTAGAACTAGATAACAGGTATTTTCTGGAACTCTTAATACACAATCATAAGTAGAATGTTCACTAATTTAACCATAACCAAAATAAAATAATTTATATCTGTTAATATTTCTTTTTTATTAATGAGAAATGGAGAAAGAAAATAACTAAATTGCTCATGGCCTTATATCTTATATCTTGGAAACATCTGAAGGCTATCTAGCTCCACATACCCTGACTTTAGACTATAGTCTATTCTCTTAAATGTGAATAAAGGTAGTTTCTCCAATGAAAGACCTCACAGGATAATAACAAAATAAAACAATAAATATTTGTTACTATGGTACAAATTGGTGTACATTCTGAAAAATAGTTTTAAGGAAACTTGTAGAAATTGATATGAAAAAATAATTTTCCAAAAGACTGCCAGGTAGCAAAGCAGGGAAAACTGAAGAGCGTTGAAGACTCATCTGAATTAGAATTATTACTGAACAAGGAAATCTAGTCATCTCTATATTTTTAAAAAAATATAATGAATTATTAGGTAAGTTTATGAGGTCTCTTCTCTAAGATTTGTATGGGTCTTTCTCTCTCTCCATGGAATATTAATCTTATTACTCCACAATGTGAATGTCTATTTTTGAATCTCATAATATTATGAACACTTGAACAATGCAAGAAAAAGTATTAGCATTCATTACATGATCCCTTTATTCACTTTTAATGTGTCTCATTTCCCTCCTTCTAAATACAAGTAGTACCTTTCAATTCCACTTACAGCAAAAGATAATTGGGCACTTGGAAATAGCGTAACCAAAGTTGAGAGCCATGAACATTCCATTGTCAGTCTGTCGCATTAATAAAAGTGTAATCATCTTGCTTTATTTTAACTATGTTATGTGTGAGAAAATTAAAAAAAAAAAGAAATCCAGCACCCCTGGTATGCACCATTGTTCTTTTTATTGCCAGGTTATTCTCTGATGCAAAAATTACAGATGTTGACCAAAATTAAAGTAATAGTTCACGCTCGTGGAAGCAGTGGTTTACAGATTGCTTAGATAATGTGATAACTATGAAAATGGCCATCTGCTCTATGTCCAACATCAGTAATGTCACCATTCTCATTTGATTTTATACCTTATATTACATAATCAGCCACTCAAAAAGTTTTGTTAAAATATTGTTTTCATTAATCAAGATCAAAATTTATGTTTTAAACCACAGTGGGCCTCATGTGACTCCTGTAAATTTTAATAAAGCTAGAATTACAGGAAGTTTCTGTGTGTATCTCTAATTCTGAGAGTCATGCAGTTAAAACACATGTAGTGGTTTGTAGTGATGGAAATTTGTGCCATCTTCTTTTTTGTAGTTGATTCAAAGTGAGAGAAATAAATATCCCAATGGATCCTTTCCCTCCTTTCATTAGAGATAGTTGCATCACGCTATTCAAACAGTACACAAATTTTACAATTATGCTGTTTCTATTTTATTTATGTGATATTCTTGTCACTACAAATGTAGGTGTTTAAACAAAAGAATGCATAGATATGACACAAAATCATGCTGCCATTTAGTAACCCATGACAGGTGTGATGATCATTATGAGAGCAATGGTAATACTGGAGGTGAGTTTTGTGACTTTTTAGAAAACAAAACTGTACTTATGAACCAACATCTTTTTTAAAAATTAGAATACATTCTAAACTTGTGCTGTAAGAAATGAGAGACAATAAAATAGAAGCAACTCAGCTTCTGTGAGGCTTCACAATGAAAACCACTTTGTTTTCATGGCTCTACCACACTGCCTTCTTTTCTGATGTTTTAAAGGAGCAATAATTATTAATTATGCAACTGCACACGATTATATGTGAAAGCAACAAAGAGAGAAGCAAGCAATTCTGACCTCCCAAATTTTAGACAGTAACCTTTCCTTGCTGTTTTTTCTCCATAAATCTTCATCTTTTCATTTACTTTATCTATCATTTTCTTACTCTGTCTTCCCTTCTGTTCCACATTCTCTCTCTCTCTCTCTCTCTCTCTTGCTTGTTTGCTTTTTGTTTGTTTCTTTGCTTGCTTGCTTTTATGATGTTTCTTTCTTTTTTCCTAATAGAAGTTTTAATATCCTGATTTCAAAATAACTTTAGATATTTAAGATGTTTTTCATCTTTTCTATTTATGCCTGTCTGTGTAGTATGAATTTATAATTATCACTTAAAGCAAACTTGGCATTTGTATTATTTTTATGTTTCTCAGAGATAGTGTCATGTTCTTTTTCATAAGTGTAAATATATTAAAATTCTGAAGCAAAATAAGTTTTAGTGAATAAGACATTTGTGGGTATAATAACTAATAAACATTAAAGATCAAAATTAAATATTATGACATTGTCCACATAAGATTCCCAGAATGAGGAAAACTTTTCACAAAACTGGTTGTCTGCATTATTTTTGGTTGTTGCTGTTGGTAGAACCAAATACTCAACACCCATGAGTTAGAGAAGGAAAGTTTTATTTTAGCTCACAATTTGAAGACATTTCAGTCCACACTTGGCTGGTTCCAAGGAAAGGTGGTGTAGCAAGCAGGAAAACAACAGGAAGCTTTATTCCACTCAGGCTACGAGCCTATTGGTTGTTGTCGACACTTAGCCACACCTAGAGTAATGCTAATCCAATCAGTGGACTATTCTGTAATAGAATGCCCAGAATCCACTTACACATACCTAGATTCAGCCACCTCCAAAAAGTCCCATCTTGTGTGTTAGGCTTTGAGGGGGACATCTAGGAATCACAAGGCTATCCAGTGCCCAGATAAAAAAAATATGACAATGTGTGTATTTGGTAGGAAAACACCTTGAGAAAACAACAAACTCAACAGAATGTAGAAAATTAAATAATTTAAACTTACAACTGTTGGGAAGAATATGAAATAAGGAAAAAGATCAGAATGATTTCAGCTTGCAGGTATGATTTCACAGTGCTGAACATATTCCAGGAAGGCTACTGACGATTTCTACAACAGAAACAATAATTGCTCCTTGTGACACAACAATTCCACTAATAAATGGAAAGCCGGAAGAGTTATCTTAAATGATCATATTAACATTGCTCATAGTAGCCTGAAACTTAAAAAAAAAATACTACAAGACCTCCTACTTTTTAGTAAAGTTTTAACAATATAATGATAAAAACATAATTAAATGTCCTACAGCTATGCACAACATGGATGACACAGTATTAAAAACTGAACCCATAAATCAATACTCTCATGCAATACAAGGCCTGGTACTTCATTAGAATAAAAGTCTGTTTTGAGTCTATATTTTAATTGAGGTTATCAACTACCATATCAATAGTTGCATCAAGGTACTATTTGATCCGAGCAAATTATCTTGAACAGGAGGTTAATTATTTCACTGATGCGTGAAATTTGATCTCCACATCTGCAGTGGCAGATTTAGTCCTAAAATGAAGACATGGAAGAGAGATCCCTCAGTGCTGACAGAGATAGCATATGTATTCCTGCGTCTTTTACATATATTAGTTCCCGAAAGCTGAGCCTCTCTTTCTGGCTTGCAGATTGCAGTCTTCTCGTCATCCTCACACAGTCTTTACTTTTGTCTGAAGATCTGCGGTGTCTTTTTGTTTTTCCAAATTTCTCTTAAAATGACATAAATCGGATTGCCCTAATCATCTGATCATAATGTAATCACCTTTTAAGTATCTATTTCAATATAGTCTCATATTGAAATTTTGTGGAACGAAGCTCCATTTAGTGGACGACTATGAGGGACTCACAAGTCCCCCTATAACCCTATTATTTTTGTATCTCATGCAAACGTCATTTTATTATGCCCTCATGATTGTTACCTTTAGCCTTGTTTTCTGATTACTCTTCATTTTATAATGCTTACTGATAGGGAGCAATTTGGAAATGAAGATGGATGCATGGTTTGTGGTTTATGGAACTAAAAAAACTAAAATTTAAATTTTGATATCAGGATTTGAAAACTGTATTTTACTATTTAATGTCCACTAGAACATATGTACTTGTGAAGTAAGACCTAATAGATAACATAGGTATGAAACCTCCTCTTGTCATTGTCAGTCAACCTTTCTTCTATTCAAAGTGCCTGTGTGCCAAGTAGCCATGGTGGCAGGAATCGAAGTCACTGTAAGATCCAGTAATGCGGCATTGATCTGGGTACATCGCGGCTGACTGCTCACTGCTCCAGTCCTGGAATCATGCCAGGAATGTTGCAGGGTGACGGACAATCTGTAAGCAACTTGATAGCGGAGTAATCACACTAGATACCTTTCAATATGGAGGGCTCAACCTTTTTAACATCCTAAGGCACATACTCGGGAAACAGTTTTGCATTTGTGCTTGTAATGATGTTGCCAATAACCACTATATATATACCAGGGATCAAACTCTGGACTTTGCAGTTGCGAGGCAGGCGGTGGAAACACTGAGCTAAATCCCCAGCCCCACATTCATACATACTAAGCATATTGTGTCAGCCCAGTTTTGTTTCTAATTAGGTCTCCTGATATTGGCAACTCATTTATACCGTAGCTATGAAATAGTATCTAACAAAATCAGTATTTACCTGATTGAAAGGTTTGATAAAATGAAGAAATAGCTGGCTAAAAGATCAGTTACTGCAACAATGCATAAGATTCTAATAAGATTACTGACATTTAGAAATGGGAGGAAAGGAGCTAAAGGTGTAGGGAAGGTGTGATACGTAGGGGAAGAACAAAAAGGGAAAAGAAAAAAATGTGAGAGAATGAAAAGATGAAAATAAAGTGTTTGTAGATGGGGAG
>NW_022900913.1:21399044-21411986 GCF_012274545.1 Fukomys damarensis | reverse complement strand
AAAAAAAAAAAAAAAAAAAAAAAAAAAGATCAGTTACTACTCAATTGGTGTCTAACATTCTGAAGACCTATTGCAAAAGATGGTTTCTGCAAGCCAGAAGCCAGTTCTGCTGTCATCTTTGCAGCATTATGGAAACATGGAAATGACTAGTCAATTACCAATCTTCCAATCACTTTTATGGGCATTCCCTGGGAGTTTGTTTTTCTTCTTGTACCATGACTCTGGGCTCTATTGTTTGGAGGCATCTGTGATCTAGAGGAAGACTTACAGTAAGGAGGAGCAATGGTCCAATAGACTTGGAAATTGACATTGGCTTGTGACATGTTATCCTACTGCTGTCTGAACAGCAGAGATAAGTCAGGAAATACAAATCACTAGTGGCAAAATGAATTATTCGTACACATTGCAGAAATGGAGGCTCATTCTTCCTCAGTGATTTTGACCAATGGGTAGCTGAACCAATAATCATCAGGAACTCAATTCCTTCAGAGATAAAGATACCAGGAAAAAGACTATCTGGGGAAATTCTAGTATAAGATGAAAGGAACGTGGGGATGTAGGTAAAAGGAAAAAAAGAACAATGATTATCATCTGCATCTGGGTAGTTTGAGAAGTGAGCATAGTAGAAACTATCAGTAACGTTAATTGCTTGCTTTTACCTCACTGCTCTTTCGTATAAAGATCACAGTGGTATCTGGTATTTTGAGGTACAAATACACACATGACTATACTGTCATTGTATCAGAGTGGTTTTGTAGCTGGCAGGCTTGCTCAGGTCCTCTGTGACACAATTTTGCAAGTATACAAAAGACAATAGCACACGTTTGTGGTACAGAAGGAGTGGGATGTAAAGAATATCTTCCATCGATATATTTTCATTTCTGCTACTGAAGATTGACATATCTGGACTAAATCAAAAGCTTCCCATGCTTTCTGTTCTCCTGTAACCGATGAGCCAAGCACGGTGACAGTAAGACAACAAAGGGAGGGAGGAGAGTGAGGTTGAGATATTCATTGCCTCAGCTCTCTCTTTGAAGGCTTGTTGCACTCTGGCGATATGCTTGGTGAAATGTCACAGCTCACATAAAGTGGCTGTCTTTGTACAGTGTCTCCTGCGTTCTGTTAACACTGCTTACCCTCCTTACTGTGGCCCTTTTAGATCTCTGATCTTTCAAGTTCTGCATTGTTAATAGTTTCAGAAAAGTACACTGTGCACACCACCAGCAATAAATCATTTGTTAAGCATTTCTAAAATTAACAAATTTTATTTTTTCATGTGTCTCATTCAAATAATGAGAATAAACATAATATCAATTAACTGCATCAATCATTATTCACATATTAAGTAGCCATATAGTTATCTCCTTAAATAACTTCAAAAATGTTGCAATTTTTGTTTGTTGCCATTTCACTTTTTCCTTTGCACCTAAAATTATTACTGTATGTTGATGGATGGAATAGATTACCAAATATCTGTTTAAACTAGAAGAAAACTAGGCAAAGAATAAAATGCCATTTTTGGAAACAAACTTAGTAACTAATGGCACTTTGCCAACCAAGAAGCAGCTGTTTAAATATAACTGTGAATGAAACATGAATAGAAAAAAAATAGCATCATGTTATAAAAGTTTTGGCTTAGAAAGTACAAAATTGGAACCCTAACATAAATATCAAAATGGAAAAACAAAGGTGTAGTAGAGTCTTTGTGATATTTCTAAAAGACTGATGATTCCCTTATTTTAACTCAAAGTGTATGATGATGTGACTAAGTTCAAAGTCAAGGAATTTGCTGGATCACCAGGTTTTAGGAAAGTTCAAAACTAAACCAGAAAGGGGTGAAAGCAAAGTTCATTCAGAGAATTGGAGAAGCAGTGTCTCAGGTTGTAGAGCTCAACAAAAACCACTGATATGGAAATACTTGCTTATGAGAACAGTATCTCCAGAAAATGAGTATCTTTCCCCCTGTGAGTTTATTTGACAATATGGGAAGAATAACTTTTCCCTTATATGAAAAGCATCAGTGCTAAGGCCCTTCAGTGCTCAATTTACAGATCATTTTATGGATAAAAATATAAACCTTTTTTCCCCTTGACTGAATAGCATGCTTCTATAATGCTTCCATGGATATTGAATACAAAGTACAAAATAGTTATTCCTCAAAAGGCTCAATTTTATATTTGGTAATATAACCAGGCCACATTCACAACAGCCATCTTACAGTACAGCTCAGTTATTTACTTCATTGTCACATAATAGCCCATCTTCTTTCAAATGTTTTCTTCAATTTTTCAGCATTTCCAAAAAGAAACAATGTAGTGTTTAGGTGTAGGAATTTGTATCCAAAGGCAAATGCAACATTTTATACTGTAAGTTCTAAGACAAAAAACTCAAAGACTTGGTGTACTTTAATGATTATTACACATTACAAATTTTCAGGTATGATTTCGCACTGTGGTTTCCAGCAATAACCTGTGGTATACTTACACTATAGTCCCTAACAGATGGTGAAACAGATAATGTTATTCTCCTATGGCTAAATATTTTTTTCAGTATGAGCGAATTTCTAAAAGAAATACAAGTCAACAATCCTCACTTCATATATAAATATTTAATAAAGTTTAAATTTTCCAGACAAAACAGTAACACAGATGTTTTATAAAAAAGAGTTAACAGTTTCAATGTTTATAAGGTATGCTCTTGAGATCTTAAGGGAATTTTCCCTGTTGTTTATACTGTAGTTGGAACTAAAAAATAAAATAAAACTTGTTATTATTTCAATCAACTTGACAAGTTTTGATCTGGGCTGTTTATAGCAGGTATGGTTTTAGAAGACATTGGAGAAATCCCAGTCTGTCATTTCATTTTATAAGAGAAAAGTGAGACTTAGAGAGTATAAGTGTCATACACAAGGACACAGAGCTAATTAATTGCAGAACATCTGTAAAACACAACTTGCTGAACCAGTTTAGGATTGTTTCTATACTACGTTTTTGCTAATAATTTATGTGAAATTTTGCAAAATATATGTCCTTAAATTGCAAATATATTTTACAGTATATATTATATATTAAACTCAATGCCTAATACATTTTAAATTTACACTAGATTACAGAAACATAAAGGATTATTCTTTAAAATATGACTTAAGGAAATGATTCCATTAATTACAACATTGCTTTGAGAAACATTCCTAATAAACTTAGATTAGATATCTGGTATCTGTTACTATAGAAATGATAAAATACCATTTACACAATGATTAGCCCTGATATTAACATATGTTATTGACAAAAATGATCATCATAGGTTGGGCCTGATGGCACCAGCCTTCATCCCGGATCTCAGAATGCTGAGGCAGGAGGATTGCCATGAGTTTGAGCCTAGCATGGGCTATGTAGTGAGTTCAAGATCAGCCTGCACTACACAAGAAAAATCTGTCCAAAAAAGAAAAAAAAAAGATCATTATAATCATTATAAGTTGAGCCAGAACACACTATAAAGTCATATAAGTAGAAACACATGTATCAGCTTTACGTATGGAGAAGATCACTGGACAAGGATGGTATACTTGTACTTGCAGTTTATGTGACTGAGAGACATCTGGATTATAAAATCTCTATATCCATCTCCCCTCCCTGACACACTGCCATGGGCCCTGCTTTATAACAATTGTGTGAAGTCATAAAACTCAGTTTCATTCCACCACCAAGCATATCAGCTTATGTTTGCCACAATGCTTGGCATAATCAGCTTTGACCCAACCACATTTACATTTTCTATATTCAACTGGGAAAGACGTGTGATGCCGCAGTCTCTTGGACACATGGACATGCTGAATGCGTATTCTAATACACCTGTGGTTTTCCAAGCCTTCACTTAGTTTGTGGGCCATCCTATGTCTAACCTCAAATTTCTGGTGCTTGTATTCAGCGCATTCCCAAAGCAAGTGTTGGTAGCAGACATTGAGCTGAGACACTGGGCCAACTGGGCATCTCCTCCCTACCTTGAGAGGCTATAAGTGACTTAAACATGCCAAACACAGACTTCCAATGAAGACAGCAGTGCTCTTATTGCTACTTCGCATTTTTTTCCAAAAGAAAACATTGATATAATGAGCCTGATTTTACTTCACCAACATATCAAATGTTTTGCCCTCATGTTCCTATTTTATATTTTGGACACTCCCCAGATAAATTCACTGAAGCAAACTCTTTCCCTTCATCACAGGGATAGAAGGGAAAGGTTTCATTTAGTCAATCATACTCTCCCACTATCTTTTGGCTTCTTACATTGTACAACTGTGATTTGTAATCAATGTCTAATTCTGTAAACATCACTAGTCTGCTCAATCATATTTTGTCTGCATGATATGTCTGCCATTTTTTGAGGAACTTAGACTATTATAAATTTAATCCATTTATTTGAAAAATCTGTTCCTAGCATTTCTTGAACCAAAATTGTGTATGCTCACTGAATTCCTTGGATCTAAATAGTCACCCTTCAAGATGGCTGAGGTTTCAATAGTTGTCTTCTCACAGTCTAATTAGCTTTGAATGAAGAAATTCTTACTATTTATTTGCATGCAGAAAAAACAGCAAGAAGGTCAACTGATATCACACACTCTCCAGTCATGAGTTTGATTGTTCTAAGTAGTAAGTCTGCTAATTTTTAAGTTAGGAATATATTATTGATACTTTGATAAATATTGTATGTCATACCTAATTAATGGTCAGTCAGTACTTATTAAATTAGACCTTCATTAATAGTATATCATATATGAAGTTGATAGACTACTAATCATTAAATCTCATGATATAAAAAGTAATTTTGGTAAGAACTAAAGTGTGACTCCCTGTAGAAAATAGATGTGATCAGAATACATAGTGACTATTTAAATTAAATAATATTTAACTATCAAACATTTTACCATCATTCTCCTTCAAAATAGTCCCTTCTTCGAAAGCGCATCTCTTTGTGCTTGAGGCTTTCTGAACTTCTAGAGTTCCTCTTTCAAATTTGTCTCTATGAAGTCAGATAAAAAGTGGAGTGAATGCTGCTGCCCAGTGCCACTGAATGAAAACACGGGTTTGTAATGACGTTCGTTCACTTTCTTCCCCAGATATGACTTCTGCCTGTACCTTAAAATCAACACGTCCACTAAAGTTGAAAATTAGGATTTGATTCCAGACATTGGGACAGTGACGATAGTGCCGCTAAAGACACTGAAGAGAACTTCCAGAACTGCTTCACAAAGTGACAAGAATAAAGGGATGGATGTATTCAAAGAGGGATAAGTGTGTTCAAATATTTTGAGAGGGCATGAATGGCAATATGTCTTATAGAAATGCATTTTAATGTAAACATTCACTGTGTGTTTGATCGTATCTCGTAGAAATAGTTTTGAAAAGAAAATTCATTTGTCAGGGATTTTGTGCTACTCTATATAATTTTATAATTTTTATAATTTATATACTTTCCTCTAATTTTCTAAATCATAGTCCTTAGATTCAACAATTCAACAGAGTTCCTTATTCCACTTCAGATACTGGAACATTAGAGTAGTTGTTGGTAAATGTCTCCTAGGGAAAACAGGACGACATTCCCCAAGTCCTCTTAGAATCAGCGTGGTGTTGATGTGAGGCATTCTACTTCCAAGGCTAAGATAATATAATTGGAGCCTCCCTCTACCCTGGTTATCGGCTCCATGTTGCCCTGGTTATTGCCATTTCTCCTATAGCAATAAGAATTAGTGTTCACTATTTCACTGTCACTTTGGCTTTCACTTGCTACTAGTTCACAATGTACAGAAGGATCATATTAATCATGTATCCCACTGATACTATTTTTCATATGTTGTAAGACTGTCACTATCTCAAAACTCGAATGAATTGGTAATCGTGCCAATCGTGCAGAAACATTTCGTGTGCCTCCATGTGAATCATATCTTAATTTTATTTATTTTTCACATTTCTTGGGAAGCTGTTTTTGCATGAATTTTATCCCTATTGCCAATTTGTTATATGACCGCTAGTTCCATTATCAGCTGGCTCTGCTTCCAGAATTTATGGAAATATGACAAAGACACCTACTACGAGGTTTACAAGCAGCTAACAAAGTCATTGCACCATTTCAAGAACAGCTTTACCAACACGGTGAGGATTTGATTACAAAAGATGAACTGATGAAGACAAGAACAGCTTCAATTTATGGAAGCTGTGCCCTGGATTCCCGTTCCATCACTGCTAGTGTACTTTCTCAGCCCCTGTGGTAATACATACCATGGTTCACTCTTCCTGGTGTTGCCTGGCTGTGTGAATCAGTGTTCAGGGTAACAAAGAGAGCCCAGTGTTATCCACAGCTTCCATTTCTGTAATTCATACATTGAATAATAATATTGCAAATCGTGTGCATGCATCAAGGTTCTCTGGTAGTATTCTGAAAGTAAGATAGAGAAGAAAAAAACTATGACATGAAAAGGTTAACTATTCTCATAAATAGTAAATAAAACAAAAGGAAATAAAACCTTGTTGCATCATCTACAATTTTTACTTCTAAAATAAATGTCCTTAACAGGAGTATGAATTGATAGAACTAATAAGTTATGTAAAAAATAAGTATTTGTTGTTAGTAATGAGAATATAACATTAGGTTAAATAAGAAAATATTGTTTTCTTTTCCCTTATTTCCTTTCCCCTACCCTTCCCACTTCCCCTACATCTTTACCCCTTTTCTTTCTATTTGGGAAGGGAGGAGGGGGGTGAAGAGAGAGTAGGGGTATGGGGAAAAATGAGAACCAAGACCTGTCATACAAAGGTACTAGATCCCAATGATGAATGTAACTGTACCGTATGCCTAAAATGTACCAATAAATTCAATGAGAAAAAAAGAAAGAAAGAAAATACTAAAATATAGTATTTAGAAATAATCTTTCAATGGTGATAAAATTATAAAGTTTATAGTTTGTTTATATACCTTTAAGTTTCTCATGGTAGTTTAATTTTTATCAGATCACTTTATAACAAGAAATGTAGGCTTGCTACAAAAGCTTTGGAACAATTAAAGTCTTTCAAACATAAAATGTAAAATAAAATTAAATAAATAGTAAAATGACTCATATTTCAAACTAATGGTTTCTCCAGATCATACTATTTCTTCAGAAGGGTAAATGGCATATAGCTACAATATCAATAACATTTTTAGACTCAGCCAATTTGAGAATCATAATAAAGGAGGAATTTGGGGTTAGGGGATAACATGCTTATTTTCACCTCATGTATTTTGTTAACTCTCAGCTCTGGCTAACTAAAAATGCTAATTAAAAATAATACCGATGAAGAGAAACCTCTCTTTTTAAGAAAAAAGTCAAAGCCTGGAAGCCAAAAGGTGAAATGAAGTTGGTAATCAGCGTGCCTTATATCAGTTCCATGTCCTATAAACAACAGAACTTTATTTCTCATTACCTTAATTACTTCTCTTATTGCTGAGTAAAAATACCTAACATTCACAAGTTAAAGGAGGAAAGAATTATTTTGGCACACAGCCTGAAGAGGTTTCAGCCTATAGTTGGCTGGCTCAAGGCAGGCTAACAGGGCCGAGGAGGCACATAGAGGAAAAACAGTCCATGGCAGAGGATACGGGAGGCCTCAAGCAGCAGCAGCTGAGACAGCAGCATAAGCAGCAGCAAGTCTCTCTTATATTCTATCTATGCCACACCACACTCAAGGGGGGACTTTCCATTATCCACACCCAGAACTGTGCTAAAGAGGTTAGTGGATTAATCCAGTAGCACACACTCTTAATCCCATTGCCACACACCCCTGATCCAGGCACCTTTAAAAAGCCTGGCCTATGAGCACATAAGGCTTTGCAGGGAAGTCTAAACACAAGCCATAGCACTTAAATTTCTGAAAGCTTGGAAATCTAAGATCAAGGCCTTTGTGGATTTTGTGTCTGGAAATCAACTTCCTGATAGACAAGCCTCTTCTAGCTGTCACTTAGGATGACAGAAGAGATAAGGGAGCTCTCTGTGGCTACTTTAGTAAAGCTACTAATCTCAATTAAGAGGTCTCTAACCTCATGACCTGATCACCTCCCAAAGACACGCTTCCTAATACTGTCAAATGTGCTGATTAAGATTTGAACATATTAGTTTCATGGAGCCACAAACTTTCAGATCATAGTACAACCCATGCCTAATCCTATGCCTATGGCTCAAGCAATAAATAGTTCTGAAATCTAATGTAGGAACTGTCTAACCACAGAAATAAGATTGATATATAGTATGGCATATACTCACTAAAATAATGATGAAAGGTATCAAATCATTATGAAACTATATTTATTACATGTTGAAAACAATTTAGAGGAACTAAAGTAAGCATCCAAGAACTTGCCTAGAAGATCAGTATCCCCACATTCCCGATAAGAAAACTAAAATATAAACAGGGTAAGTGATGGGAGCAAAGTCATTCAGGTAAGACTTGAACATTATTATATAGTCTTAATTATGGTGTTGATGGTATCTTTTCCAAAAACTTTGTAGGTGGGGTAAAGATCAGTGTTT
The DNA here is from genome assembly GCF_012274545.1 of Fukomys damarensis. Classification (NCBI taxonomy): domain Eukaryota; kingdom Metazoa; phylum Chordata; class Mammalia; order Rodentia; family Bathyergidae; genus Fukomys; species Fukomys damarensis. The sequence goes on along the minus strand of NW_022900913.1, from coordinate 21,403,423 downwards.
GAAAATTACATATTGGAGACAATGAAAATATTTTTATGACCTGCAACACTGAAAATATATAGACACTTTATGATAAATTTCATGTAATTTTAACTTACATGCTTGCTAAGACATACTAACGTAGATGTATCACACACAAAAATTATTTTTCCAACTTATTTTTAAAAATATTAGTTAATTAGGAGAATATTATTCTTTTCAAAAGCACTTTAAAAATTTACTGGTAGCTAGGCAAAATGATCACTACATAATGTGATAAAGGCAGGTAAGTTTGGGACCTTAAGTGTCTTACCAGCATGAATTCTAAAAACTCATTTCTACACTAGTATATTACTGTGAGGACAATTTATATGTAAATATTACTTAAACTTTTAATGATTTTCCTATTCCTTAAAGACTTTTTTGAAGAAGAGAGTTGTATCTGATATTTTAAAAACCTCGGTCAGCATGGATTGGGTTTTATAAAATTAAATTCTGTTTTTAAATAATTTTACACAGATATTGTCACACACACACATATATCTGTTTCAGATATCACAAAGTATACTATTTGACACTAAAACCACTGAAATATGAATTGAGTATAGTTTTTTATGATGAGATAATAATGAAAACAGTGTTTTTATACTTTCCCTTCTAAGTAGCTTACCATTTTAACTGTGACTCTTATCAGATTTTGATTTATCTCTTTATCCATTATTGTACCTAATTGGGAACAAATTACTTATTACTCATGAAAGACACTAACTACCTAGTGTTGCAGAAAAAGAGAATATTACAATTTACATTTAAATGAGAAGTGAAATGTTAATGAACAAATCCAGTATTCTAATTATCTCTACAAATACTTTAAGGTGAACTTTTAGAGATGGATCATTCCTTGCAACTTATTCTGGAGTACATCACAAGGCAGCATACAAAGCATATGCTTATTGTTATAATATATATAATTATACAGTCAAATTGATGTGTTGATTAATAAACTTAATTTTATTGTAGTGAGTAAACATAAATAAAATTAAGTATTTTAAATTGCAAGATTATCTTATGACAATGTTGTTGAATTACAAGTTTTATTCATTTATGTTCCAGGGGTTAAGAAAAACAAACGTGATTCTTGAATATTTTGAACGTATTTTATTAAAAATAACTTTTCACACATCAGCATAAATGATTCCTTCTTACTTTAATGCTACGGTCTTTATTTCATAAATGTGCTCATAAGCATTAAATAATTTATGTGTAATTTTGCATCAAACAACCATGCTCTGTGCTAACAAGGACAATGAATTCAACATGAAGCCTTTCAGTGAACTTACTGTAGTGATTCTAACAAATCCTCAGAGTACAAAACCTGACCTTTTTCTTATCCTTATATAGATTTTCACACTATTCTTGAAAACTATACCCTGTGCTTCTCGCAGTGTAATTTGTGATAACTTTATTTAATGAAGCATTTTAAATGTATGGACATTCCCAACAAATTATGAAAAACTAACAACATAAAAAGAGATGTCACAAACCTTGAGAAAATATTAACAAATCAGGGTAATAAGCATAAGGTAATCACACAATGTGCAGGACGGATTATGGTAGTAACCTTGGCAGAAGAAAAGAGGTTCATAACCAGTGGTTATCTCAGTCATTATCTACTTTAACTGAGAAGGAAAAAAGTCTTGTAGTAGATTGTGGAGAATGAAGACAACACCTAGCCCTGCACAAAACCTGTTCATAATATTTGGTTTCATTTGAAATTATATAAATAGTTTCTACATCAAAAGAGAAAAGTAAAATAACTCTATTTTAAATTAGTGCAAAGAAGGAATAGAAAATTGAACTGCAGTCATCAATAACCCCTGATTTTACAAACTTTCTGCCAAAGTATGAAGATATCTTTGATTAGGTTAGAGTGCTATAATGAAATTTTGTAGACTGGGTGGTTTGAACACTATGTATTTACTTCTCAGTTTCACAGTTCTGGAAGCTGGAAGTCAGAAATCAGGGTGGTAGAATGATTGAGTTCTTGGTGAAAGGTCTCCTCCTAATTTGCAGATAATCCGGCTTGCAGTGTTCACCCATGAAGAAAAGTGAGGACCTGTTGTCATGTAATCTGGCCGTCCTTGCTACCCCTCAGACAGTTTCAGTAGCTTTCAAAAAGCAACTCATTAAGGATTAGGATTCAATATATGAATTTTGGTGGAGAAAGAAATATTAGCTTTGGAATACTAACCTTTTTGGTACCATTTCTCCATAATTCCAAAGAACATATCTTAACCTATATTAGAAGAAATGGTATTTCATTTACACTTGTTGTTATATACAATTTAACCTGACTATATTCATTAGGAAGCACAGATGTTTAAGATTAGTGGAAAGTTTTTTTCTGTTGGTTAATTTACCTTGAACTATGAGCTATATCACACTTATGTTAAGTATAATCCTAATGCAAAAATCATAATGCAAATATTTTCAGAACAGATATACAGGCTTTGTCAGAAAGAAAATCAAAGGAACAACAGTAAATAAAAAGCCCTAGAATTTTAGTTTACTACATTTAAACTAAAGCTTTAAACTGTTTACTAGTATATTTTAATTAACATGAATATAAAACTTACAAATGAATTTTTATGAAAAAAAATTAAGAAAATTCATCATGTTTAAAAATTAAAATAAAAATATATTAACTAATAATACTGAAATGCACACTTTTAAATTTAAATTTAAAAGTATACAAATTTAAAAGTATTTAAATTTAAAAGTACACAAATACAAAACAAAGTAAGTTTAACAAAAGTGGAATTGGAATAGCTCCATAATTTTAAATTCAGTTAAAAAATAGTAGAGGCTAAACTTTATAACATATGAATAAAGAGCATTAGAGAGAAAACTAATAATATGCAATACATATCATAGGATCCAAATTTAGTTAATGGTACAGCTTATGTACTAATATAAATTTGTATTTTTAATTGAGATGGGATGACAGTTAGAAGAAATTCAATATGGGTCCGTACCATATGGAAAGCTAAGATAAAATTGAGATAAATCATCAATGAAAAAAATCAAACTTTTCTTGTTGCTCATGCTACTGAAAAAAACATAGCATAAGAAAATATTTGGACCCATTTGATCTTTGCCCTTTTCTAAAAATTTAATCTGTTGATAACATCGCAATGAAACACTTTTATTATGATCCCGGGTAGAATTGCTTGGTTTTGTTCATTTGATCCTAATCAGGCCAAGGCCAATTCCATTTTCTACTTCTTATTCAGGACACAGTATTTCAGTTGAGAGATAATTCATGTTCAAGAAGAGCTGGTGAACTTGAATAAAGATTTGTTCCAGGGAAATCTGCCAACATGCTAAGAGAAAATTGTGCTTATTTTTTACCCGCGTTATGGCTTGCATAATGTAAGAATGGTGAGATATAGTGAGTATAATAGATAAGATATATGGTTGTGAAGAAAGATTAGAAAACAGAAGGAAGTTATTATAATTCTCATATTCTTAGGTCTATGTACTCCTGGGCCCCGATTATGCCACAGTGACTGAGTTTGGCATGAGCCTAAAGTCAAGAATCATCAAAAAATAACAAGAATACGGCCAAATGAGCCTTTGTGATAGGGTTATATAATTAAATGTCAAGATTCGATGGAACATACTCACATAGTTTCATAATGGCCGAGAAAATTTTTTAAAAGATACAACACAAATAAGCAATGAGGACTAAGACTCACAGGCTCTCTTTCCCACCTTCCCAGAATATGCTTATCTGGATGGTAACTATGAAGTATGTTCAAGAAATCTTAGATTAACAGGGGGTTGTGTGAAAGTTGTCAGTGTAACCACTTAAAACAGATGTAGCTACCAGTCTACACACACATAAAACTAAAATCTAGATTGTTCTGATCATCACCAGAGAAATTTTAAATCTTAAATGACACAGTATAATGATTTAATGCTTATTATTCTTGAGCAGAAGAAACTACCAGTAATTGACACAAGCCTCCTGGAGACAAGTGTAAAGTTGACCTAGTCTGTCAGGAGCAAGTCTACATAATCCTGGGGAAAAATCATTTCACAATTAGATCATGATTAGGCTTAGTTCTCCTGCCTACAGGCTAGCTATGACCTGTCAAGAAATAACTCCATTTTGGCCTCTAGTAACAGCTAGAACTTCAATGGTCTGTTAATGCTGTGATTCTCTAGGACAAGATTACCCCAGACAAAGAAATCCAGGGAGGAACAAAATTATCATCTACGTAGTTCTTCATTTTTCTAGGATTTTCGGTGCTGCTGCTGCCGCCACTGTCCACTGAGGGACCTTTTCCCTCCCCATGAACTGAATTCTCTCCGCCCTGAGTTATCTGCTACATTTG